>NC_052501.1:68590247-68770952 GCF_016617805.1 Bactrocera tryoni | reverse complement strand
ATATTAAAAAAAATAATAAAAACTAAGAACTTTCTGAAATTACCCTGCACATATGAATGCAACTATATAAACGGATTATATATCCGATAGTATTGATTTGAACTTAATAACGTTAAAATATGCACTTTTAGATAATTAGCTGTACAATACAATCGTAACGAGACGTTGTACTTTGTGAGCAACCGACTTAAATTCTTTTCAGTAATTACTGTGCAAGTACAAACTAATTATATGAACAATTTACGCCGGCGACTTAACATGTACACATATTAATAATGCCACACACGAACATGAAATAGAAATCAAATCTCCAGCAACAAAAAATTGGCTGACAAAAGCAACACGGTACGCAGGACAGCTAGCAATTCGCACAGATCACCTAACAGCACGCAGCAAAAACGACAAAGTTGAACTTTTGACTCTTTTTTTCTCTCTCTCTTTCTTTTCTCGTTTATGTTTGTCTGCGCACCTTTTTCGTAGCTTCGATTTTGCTTTATCCACATTCGTTTTTAACACTTTGCACAATTATCTTTCCCCAGCACTCATTTCTGCATTAATAATTTCTTATTTAATTTAACACAAACTCTCTGCACTTGCGCGTCTTCCTTTTCCTTCTTTCGTAGCTCGTTTCTTTGGTTTTACTTTATTCATTCTATGATCTTTCATATTTTTGATATGCACTTATATTATCTATTCATTTTTCACGCTATTAGAAGTTTTTCTTGTAATGAAAACTTTCATATTTTACATAAACTCGCCTTTACCTTACTAATTTGTATACACGCTATCATTTCCCCAACGAAGAAATGAAGTTTTTCATACATTTCTCACTTTCCGTTCATCAAACAATCTTCGACATCCAACAAGTGGCGGCCATATTTGCTTTTTTGTGCTCACAGATCACAACCGATTAATATTCCTTATTCCTGTTTTTGTATGTAAATACCGATTACTGTAGCTGTACTACAGTGGGCACTGTGTTCAATGTGTAGCGTCCAAATACCGCACTTTCAAATCCACTTCACGAATTTTACGAACGTATGATTCTCCCAACGACCGAATGAATACTGGCAAACACTGGCCAATAAATGCAATTGGATTAAAAATCACCGAACAATTTCGTATTGGGTACACAGTGTTGCATTTGTATTGCACAAAAATTATACATCTATGAAATCAGATATGAATGATATTAGAAATCAGTTCGCTACAGAAAAATACTGCACTATTTCTAAATTAATTGGCTATGGATTTTTTGTTTATATTTGTGAGATTTTATATAATTATTAAGAGAAGTTCAGAAATACATTCATTTATCGTTGCTCTCTCTCCAATTGTTTAGCAGTGAACGCAGACCTATATTGTGGATAAGATTTTGACGTTTATCTCCAACTCTACGTCAAATAATCTTTTGATATTTCTTGCATGTTTGCAATAAAGTGATCTTTATAAAATCTTCTGCGAACAACATTTAATTTGATAATAAAATTACTGCATGGACCATGAGTTCGGGTTTTGTGACAGAATCTGAAGCGGTAGAAGCACGCAAACGACGCCAAGAGGAATGGGAAAAAGTTCGCACGCCAGACCAGCCTTTGGGTATGCACAATGCAAAAATGCAAAACTTATAAAAAAATGCCTTTAATTTTAAATAATTAAACTTAGAACGTCCTGAGGAACCATATGACGGGCGTTCGCTTTTCGAGCGCTTAAAGGAACAGAAAATGAAAAAAGACTTGGAATATGAGGAAGCTCACAAATTAAGTTAGTGCAAAATAAACGCCATATAAATTAAAGTTAATTAAATTTTTAATAAATTTAGAAAACTTAATACGTGGTCTAGATGACGATGAAGTACAGTTCCTTGAGTTAGTCGACCAAAACAAAATTGATGCTGAAAAGAAACAAATTCAAGAAGAACGTAAGGAACTGCAAGAATTCCGAGACCGTGTAGCAACGTTACAGGAGGAAACTGCTGATAAAGTAATTATATACATTATTTATCGTTATATATAATAGTAGCACTTAACTTTATTCAAAATTTATTTATTTAGAAACTTCAGTCGGAAATTAAAACCGGAAAGCTTGCGAAACTGTCAACAACTACAACTGCCGCAAGACCTTCGCAAAAGTCTTTACTTGGACTTGGTATTAAGCGAAAAAATGGTGAAATCGCTGGTTCTTCAAATGCAAAAATAGGCAAAGATTCAACTACAACCAACACTACTAAACTTAGCACATTAACAAGCATTAATACAGATAAATTTGACAAAGGACAGCTAAAGTGTGTCGCGATATTACCAGGCATTGGACCCTACACTGAGTCCAGTGATTCTGAACTAAGTAGTGGCAGCGAAGAAGAGCCGGAAAATGACATTAGTGCCAAGTACGATTTGATGGGACGTAAAAAGCAAAAGAAGAAGAATTGCCAAGATGATGATTGATTACAATATTTTAGACTTAAGTAGTAAGAGTATCTTTAATCTGGTTTATATGATCAATTGCGTTATACATACTTGTGCAAATTCTATACCCACTACAAATTTATATTTGCCGTTATAACATATTTAATGAATCCACACATAAATTTGGGTGTTTTTCTTCTGTGCAAACAGGAACAACGTGTTCATTCCAAGCGTAAAAGCCTAGTCTGGTCATGATAGAAATAAAATTTATTTTGGATTTTGAAGGTTTTAACAATATGTTGGAGGAGTAACATTCACATTTTATTTACATCATGGCTCATGTTTCTTATTTCTATTCCGATTTTTCACATTGGATACTTCGTAGAAATTAGTGCCAATCTTTTTGCGTTTCAAACTTCGCTCTAAAGCACGTTTTTCTTTGGCGGTTAAACGTTTTTTAGCTGCAGGTTGTTTGCCATCATTATCACTTTCTTCGCCAACATCAGGCTCCACTTTGAACTTTCCAGAAGCTGTTATCGCCACACTTGCCTTACGCTTAATGTTGGCTTTCTTGTGGACGACACGTCCCAGATTTTCAACATATTCGTCTTCAGAGTAGAATTCACTGGCGCCATCGCTCGACTCCTCCTCGTCTTCAGGATTTTGTAAACGCTGCTTTTTACGCTCCAAACGCTCGGCTTTCTGTTTTTCCAGTAATTCTACATCAATTTTGTCCAACTCGCGTACGTCATCAGCTTCAAATTCAATACCAACTTTAATTTTGCGGAAATCTTGCAGCTGTTTGAACTCTCTCGCCTTCTTAACTGACTCACTTACAAATGTAGGCGCGTCAGATTTGGCATCATCACCGTCTTGTTCGGCTTGTCTAGAGTTTTCAGTTTCATTGGTGATTTGTGGCTTATCAACTTGGGAATGAGGCGTTTCATAACCCTCGGGTGCTACATAAAATGGTAACTTTCCACGTTGCCAGTCATTCAGTACCATACGTGAAGTCACCGTAATATCAGGTTCCCCGCCTTTCAATAATTTTCCAGATTTTTTAGCTAATTGCTCCAAAAAGTCCATTGACGAAGTCCAGCTCTCAACTTTATATGTTTTCTGTATATATTCCCTACGCACACGTTGTAAAACTGTATCAACATAGTCTTCAGGATTTGTGACCAATTCAACACGTACAACACCTTTCAAAACCTTTTCGGTGTCGGTTTCTGCCGAGGGATAAACCACACCAGGGCAATCGATGAGGAAAATACGTTTCATCAAAGTAATATACTGCCATACTTTTGTTTCTCCTGCGATGGGCGCTACATTGCACACTTTTTTGGAACGCAATGCATTAATAACGGAAGATTTGCCTACATTCGGATAACCAATGAAACCAACACTGATCTGCTTTTTGTCCATATGCAGTTTGCCTAGCTGGCGGAAAAGATTTATAAGTGCACCTATTGGAAAAAGACAAAATTATTACTTAGGAAACACATTTTTGTGATTGCACCTGTAAATACTAACCCTTGCCAAAAGGATGCTGCATTGACGCGTGGAAAGCAATCGTAGGATATTCCGCACTCAGTAAAGCCACCCAACGCTGGGTGACCCACACAGGCACCAAGTCGACTTTGTTCAAAATGAAGAACAAGTGTTTATGCGGTTTCTCTTTGCGTAGAAATTGTTCAATATATTTTGAACGTGTGCCCATGGGATCGCGAGCGTCAAGCACCTGAAGTAAAACGTCAGAAGCATCAACTACTTTGTGCAATTCATTCCATATACGACGACTCTGGCCCGCAGCAAATATCCAATCACGTTGTGCAGCTTTTTCGCCGGTCTCTTCACGAACCAAATCAACATCTTTGGTTTCATCATAATTCTCCGCCTGTAGTTCTGCGCTACGACTCAAGTCTTCCAAATCGCGAACTTTTAAATTTACACGCTTTCGTTGTTTTTTAGGGCCAAAAGTGGTATCGAAACTTTCCGTATCCAATAAATGAACGCGTTTATACTTGCTTGTCTCATTAAGCAGTGTTATAGGCAACTGCGACGGCTTCATTATCACTTGATATGGATCTTTAACTGCTTTGCCAATCTCATCTTGAAACTTTTGCAGCGCATTTTGTGATATAACTCTGGAGTTACTAAACCATTTTGGTGAGGGTTCCACTCGCGCCATGGTGCCAGATGGCAAACGTCCCTATGAAGAATATATTAGCTAATTTATTAAGAAAATATAGATCATTTTGTTTACCTGGAATGGTGCTGGCGTTATAATTTTTCCTCTGCGATCACGCTTTGCCTTGAAATTGCGATACATTTGCAGTCGTTTAATTGTTGCCTGTGTTCGAGGATTGGCTACTCCTTTCAGGCCAGATTTGGGCCGCTCTGGATTCATGGAGTGATTGGAGTGGTTAAAGCCTTGCTTTCGCGGCGGCCCAGTTGCACTTCGAACTTTCGGCATATTGTTTTATTTTGTTTATTAAACTTTTGCGGAAATATGTATTTTTGAAACGTTCAGTTTGGAATATAAACAAAAAAATAAATAGCGCACCAAAAACACAAACACGACACAGCGTGTGTAATATTTGAAAGGAAAATTTTAGGTTATGTTTTGATCGCAGCTGTTTTTGAAACTTTTGTACTTTGGAGACTTTTCCCAATTCCCTTTTACCAGATACAACGTAAACAGAAACCAGTGATGCAAGAAATATGGTTGCTTTCTAAATGTTTATAATTTACATTCGCGACATGAATTCATACCAGAGAATGTATAATATTATAATTAATTAATTATTATTATTAATTTTTTAATTTTCACTAAAATAATTTTTGTTACTTTGTTGTCGTCTTTATCATGTTTTACTAAATTGCATTTGTCACCTCATTAAAATATACAATGTGCATTTGGTTCGAATTTTCATATGAAAGAGCTTTCATTGAACATACCACAATTTGCATAAATTCCAATAGTTTTCCTATTTGACATTTGCAGTAAATATCATCATGGCTTGAGAACTTAATTTTTCTTATTAGATTAAAGAGAAAATGCATTTTAAATAAGAAATTTAGTGAAATAGTAAAATAGATGTATTTAAAGCAGAAATTAGTGTATTTGCATAAAGTTTCTTTTGAATTGGTTCGAATCGGAAGCAAAGCAATAAGCTACCAAAGTTGGCTCTAGTAATTTCACAAGTGTGTGTATTTTCCGCCCATTCACTTGACTCGGTTGTCGCGGAATGCATTTGCTCAATATGTGTATATACATATGTATGTATCTTTATTGGGCGATTTGTGAAGTGCTAGGTGTCAAACGAAAACAGCAATAACATCAAACGCAACGAACTTGTCGAGCATTACCAGAATTGAGTTGTATTAGCGGTGATCATTACTCAGTTAAGGCATTGGAATGGAATGTGCTGCGATCAGTTAGATTTAGTGTATCGAAATGTATTTAAACCTACTATCCTTGAATTAGTAGCATACATATGTAAATGTATGCACATAAAAAATAAAGTAAAACATATTTGTAAAATATGAAAGTATCTTAAAGTTTTAAATAAATGATATAAGCATAATTTAAAAACATTAACAAATAGTGCCTAAAATGGATGAACATACACTAAATGATTTGTTGGAGTGTTCTGTGTGTTTAGAACGTTTGGATACTTCATCGAAGGTGTTACCCTGCCAACATACATTTTGTCGGAAATGCTTAGAGGTAACATGGCTTTGTCGACTTTACTTCAGAATTACATATGCATGTAAAAATGATTTTATATCGTTTGAAATTCGCAGGTGATCGTGTCCAGTCGACAAGAGCTGCGATGTCCGGAATGTCGTGTGTTAGTTGAAGTAAAAATAGATGATTTACCACCAAACGTACTCTTAATGCGGATACTAGAAGGTGGGTTTATACATACATGCATGCATATCATTAAATTCTTTTAATGTACATATAAATATATGCACATTTTGTAAATTATGTTTGTAAAGGCGCTTATTTTAGTATGAGGGCCACAAGAGTTGCTCAATATCTGCGCGATGAAATCAACCCACACACGACAGAATTACTTTGGTAACAACAACTAATAAGCATGCATGTAAAGAAATTTGTTTATTTAATATCTGCCTTATATTCGATGTGTTCAGTTGAAGTACATACATATATTTATACCCTGTACAGTGCTTGTTGTTTATTTGTTAAAATATCTACAACTTTGGAGACTTTATATTACTGCCCAAACAAATGCTATTATATCCCTAGAATTTTTTTAAGGACGAACCGCTATAGCATATAGCTGCCATACAAACTGAACTATCAAAATGAAGCTCTTGTATGAATTTTTTTGTTTTGTGAAGGGTATTCTAGCAACGATGCAACCGAAATTAATGTGTTTTTGTCTATATTTTTCACTAGTGTACTTATAAAGTAATAGAAAGCTATCTGGCATATGCATACGCATAATAAATATGAATGAGTATTGCACAGTAATAATTATTTACTAAATAAAATCCATTCACCATTTATGATATAACTATGCAAATATAGCAATACTCTTTTTACTGCAATCTCGTATATAAGATTTATACATAATTATTTTTGTGCGTGCAATGATTTTTTATTATTTTTTTAAATCATGTTATTAATAAATGATTGTGAATTGAACTGTCAAATATAAAAAAATATAATTTTTCATTTCGTTAACTGTAGGCATGAAAAATGCAGCCGCTATTAAGACACAACAACAACAAAAGTCACACACCTCCAAATCCAGCCCGGATATACGAAATGTCTCCGACTATGAGCAGCAGCAACAACACCCAACAATTGAACATACACAAATCCAACAGCAACAGTTACTGCCAGTCAGTAACAGCATAAATGGTGGTGCCCAACAGCTCCCACAACAATTTATACAACAACGACGTTGTTTATTGCCACACGCTTACGCACTTTATGATTTTGAATCATCTGAACCGTCCGATTTGCATTTTAAGAAAGGCGATTTGGTGTTGCTAAAGCGCAAAATCGACAGTAATTGGTACGTGGGACAGCTTAATAACGGCAACGGGTTCATTTCTGAGGGTACTTTCCCCATAAATCACGTGCAAGTTGTTGTACCACTGCCAACACCGCAATGTATTGCATTATATGATTTTAAAATGCCGCCGAATGAGGAGCAGGGCTGTCTTACATTCAAAAAGGGCACCCTTATACATGTTTTGCGGCGCGTGGATCACAATTGGGCAGAGGGTTGTATTGGCAGTTCAATTGGTATTTTCCCTATCGCCTTTGTTGAATTGAATGCACTTGCCAAACAGGTGCTCGAAGCAACTTACCTGGTTACCAATATGTCAACGGCAATGACGACTGCACCGCCGACTATAGACATAGCCGCATTGGCCGCCAACTATTCTGCATCAACTACGAGCAGCGGGAAGCAAATAATGCCGCACCAGCTACGAAATCCCCCGCCAATGCCACAAATCGATACGAATAATAGCGAATCAACAACTTCATCAGCTTCAGCCTCGAATTCCTCATCAAGCGCTACTAGCCCGCAATCAGTTAGCACTACAACAACAACTACGGCGTCAAATAGTGGTATGGCTTGTGTCGGCATCAACAGTGGCGTCAACTCAACATCGATGCCCAGCAGTCCTAATCAGTCACTGCCTGCCTCACCGCAGCATGAAAGTTCCAATCTCAATATCGTCAGTGGGTCTAGCTCAGTACGCTTCCGCGATAAACGTGAAAAGCGTCATTCTCTAAATGCTCTCCTCTCAGCTGGCAACTTGCACACAGGTTTGGGCACAGGCGCAACACTAAGCATACTGCAATCGAATCGTCATTCAGCGGAAATTTTAAGCGTACCCACAGAAACAAATTCACCAGATATTGTGCGGAATACTTCGTGCGACGGTAGTGGAGAAGTACAAGAGGGCATTAATGCTGCTAACGTAGCGGTGCCGCAAAGCACGATCGCACGAGAACAGCAGCAGCAGCAACAAATACACACCCAACAGATGCAACAAAAGCAGCAACTGCCGCCGCAGCACACGCAACAACGCGTGAATGTTTTGAAAACCAGTGTTGTGCAACAGCATATACCACCGAGTTTACCTTGGGGTTATCTCGCACTTTATCCATACAAACCACGGAAAAGCGATGAACTGGAATTAAAAAAAGGTAAATATTTCCGTTTGGCTGCTGCAAATATTTCCTTTTTACTTATTTTCAACACTTTTTCTATTCCAGGTTGTGTTTACATCGTAATCGAGCGCTGTCTGGATGGCTGGTTCAAGGGTAAGAACTGGCAAGATATTACCGGCGTTTTTCCGGGTAACTATGTGACGCCACTACGAAGCCGCGATCAGCAACAATTGATGCATCAATGGAAGTATGTACCGCTGCAGAGCTCACCACACTTCAATCAAACCACTATTAAACCCGGATCAAATCTGGTGCCAATTGTCCAGTCACCGCCTGCTGTGACTTCAACAACACAGCGAATACACAGTCTGCATCAACCGCCTGATTTGCCGCCTCGTCAAGTGAGCAGCGCATTGCCAGCCTCATCGGTTTGGACCAAACCGCTCGGTCATACGGTCGAGGCGTTTTTCAATCGTTATAGTAAGGCGCATGATACCACAAGAGAGCAAAACGTCAAGGAGAAGGATAGTGGCAAGCAAAAGGAAAATATGCCAAATACAGCCACGCCAACAGCTTCTTCCTCCACCACATCCAGTGCGGTGCAGTTGATGAAGCGCTTGGCGCACATCAAATCACGTTCGAAATCTCCGAGTAGTGCAATCGCACGTCAGCAACAGAAAAGTCCGCACACCCAATCCGCACATGACTCGTCAACTACAACGACAGTTGATGATTCCTCCATTCATAATATGAGCAAAAATTCTGTATGCAACGCCGCACAGAAAAACAACACACACTTCGCATCAGCTCATACACACGCACAATTGCATCCAGTACATGTGCGGTAAGTTGCCATTATACCTCAATATCATTGTTTTTGTCAACAATTTTAGTTATTGACATTTGAATAACAACACAGATTCTAAATAAAATTTAATATTAATAAAAATAATAATTAATATAATTTTCGACACAGCTCTGGCTCCTGTCCTAGCCAATTGTTACAGAACCTACCAAATGACCCAACAGCGCTCGCTACAGCTCCTGCAAATACATCTGCAATGGCGCAAATTCAAGAGAATATGCACAAGACACAGCAACAAAAACATCAGCAACAACAACAAGCACAAATGCAACAAATCGCAGCACAAGGTGTGGGCTATGGATCGCAGCAGTTGAGAGGACCAAAGGAACGTCCACACTTGCAGAAGTAAATAATCGCTGTCATATTTATTCATTTTATTTATTTATTTATTTTTTTTTTGCTTTCAGCGCACGACAATCTATGGATAATGCTACCTTGCGTAGCATTTACAATTCATCGGTTCCACAACAACAACAGCAACAATTGGTTTCTAACACACCTAAAAATGCTGGCGAACAACAACAGCAAATAATTCCTGCAAACATAATAACTACAAATCACCGCAAATCGCACAGTTTAGATGCAGCAGCCGCTTTATCTACTTCCAACAATGATTATGGCGCTGTGAGCGGTAGCAATAGTGGGCAGACCGCATTGCTTGCGCCATGCAATATAACAGCAGCCGCTGTGGCGGCAAGTGCGACTACCAAGTCAACACAGTGCTCACGCGAAAGGTACATAGAACTACTTGTCGTTGTTTTTTACAAATATATAATGTATATATTTTTACAGCCGTTTCAGGTGTGTAGTTCCATATCCACCTAATAGTGAAATAGAGCTGGAATTGCAAGTAGGCGATATAATTTATGTGCAACGTCGTCAGAAAAATGGTTGGTATAAGGGCACGCATGCGCGCACCAATAAGACAGGTCTGTTTCCAGCATCATTCGTTGAACCAGATCTATAAATTAGCAAAAGTAAAATGAGAAACTAATTATAGTGTAAGTTTGTTAAAATTAGGGTTAAAGTCAAGGTTATTCGAATTAAGAGTGTAAGAATCGAAATGTCACTAAGTTTATTTTTCGGTAAATTGTTGTACGGAAAGTTAGTGAGCAATTATGGTGGTTTAGAAAGTTTAAAGTTAACACCCACAATGTTATGCTTTCACAGCCAATATGTAAAGTTTAAAGCGAAGTGCGCTAATCGATACGTAATAATCGATAGCAGTAATTTTGTTTTACATTTTTCTTATTTTAATTTTTTTCTTATTATACCCCAGTTATTTTATAGCTATGTGTATCGCAAAAATATTAATTGCATTAATGAAACACCGAACTTGTTTAGACATATAAGTACATATTTTAGTTAAATTTCCTTCAAAAATTTTTAGTTAATCGCTGGTCGACGACCACAGATTTTTTCATAGTTTTAGGTTTGTTAAACAAATTATTTTTAAAACTTTTTGAAAGTTAATTATTATAGCGTTAGCTACACACATTGGATACAATCAAAAATTCATGCTTTTAAATATAAGGTGACTGACTGAGAAGTTGAGCTTATTGTAATAATTTCTAATTTTCTGTTTGTAAAAGACATATGCACATGCGTTCTCTTGATGTTGTTGATTTTTAGTCAATGGAGCGAAGTATTTTTTTGTAGTAGAAGTAATTGAAGTGTAATGGCGAATTAAAAATCTAAATAAATTTTTTACTACAAAATTATTTTCATACATATGCATATTATTTTTGTAAAAATAATTGTAAACAAAAATATTTTTCTTGAAACCGAAAAAAAGTTAAATAGCTTATAAATAATAATATATTACATGCATAAGTAACTAATGAATCTGATTAGAATAACTAAATACGCATATTTTTGAAGCACATAGTACATACCTATAAAACAAAGTACATTTATTAAATGTGAGGTTATGTTAGTCCACATTAATATTGAATTCGCACAATTTTCGTTAGAAATAAGCAGAAATTGAACAAAATATAAGTTAAATATTATTAAACGAATGATCGTTTAAGCAATTTACTACAGATTTGATGCAATAATTTGAAAAAGCAAAGTCATATATGCGCTGGAACTTGTTTAATCAAATAGCATGTAACGCCTAAAGCGGTAATACAGTGTGAACAAATCGTTTTGTACTTTAAAGATGTAACACTCTCGAATCAGAAAGTATCCTGCCATTTTTTATACTTTTTTACTATGTAATTTTATACAAACTAATACATACATTCATAATACATACTTGTGTATATATACGAATACAAATGTTTTTACACCACTTATAAGCTTAAATACGACTTTTAAGTAAAATAGTTAATTAGAGTTTTTATTATCGATTTTCCTTATGTGGGAAAATAAAAGATTTACTAACAAACAACGTTGTTTCATTTGACCATGGTCAAGCTTTGTCTTCTCAATAGTATTCCTAACGGCTAGAACTGTAGATCAATAAAAAAATAATATATAAGAAAATTCCATATAATGACTTGAAGCTGATCTGCTGATATATGATATTGTTGTTGAATTGGCAAAAAATATTCCCTAAGTAATATCCAGGACAATCCTTGGTCGTTTAAAAATAAGGTTCCGTTTCGGATTCTTAGACCCGACTGTAATAAAAACTTCTTTAGATAATGCCTGTTGCCATAAAAGAGGAACTTCTTGGGGAGAAACCAACGTGTGCAAAATTTCTGATCGATATCACAAAAACTGAGAAAAGTGGCTAAATCGACTCTGCACATTACGCTGATCATTCATTATATTATATTTATATAACTTATAGCGTCTTCGCCGTTTATTGTTGTTGTTCTAACGCCGTTTCTTTTTCGGTGCTACAAACATCTTGGTAAACTTAATATTCCCTATTCAAACACCCAGCAGAATATTGGAATTTATCAATATGCTGGAGTCCTTGTGATTTAGGAGAGAGCACAATAGACCTAAGGTCGCGGTGCATTCCTCATTTATTAATCAAATCTAATCTAATTCAAGTACTATAGCAGACGCTTCCCTCATAGATAAATAATAATATATCTCGAGTAAATTTGTCTCAAATCATAAGCGTAAACTGCCTTACGTTCCTTACCGCCGCATATTTTTTAGTTTGAAAAACAAATTGTGTGTAATTGTAGCAGAACCCTTCATTTTGTTGTTTTATAAACAACAACATCGGCTTATACTTCAACCTTATTTTTATGAACATTTACGTTTAATTTGGATCAGTACATAAACGGCTTAAGCAAGTCAATAGCAACAAACAAGGCAAATGTGCTGTACTTCACTAAAACTTCCACACTACTTTATTTTCGAACACATTAAGTGTATAATAATGTAAGTTACTTTAGATTTATGAACAACATAAGGATAGAGCGAAAAATGTAAATGTTCTCCCAATCGCATCAAACAATTTATTCGGATTTGTCAAATTTCGTGTTGTAGATTGGCATGTATTGCAGCACCAATTTCCAATCTGTCAGGTAGAGTAAAGCAAGCCCCGCTGCGCCACCAAATCCTGCCGCCGATGAGACGCTGAAAAAGTAATGGTAGAACTATTACTTATTGCCTTATATAAAAATTATTTGCTATTTTATTAAACTTATATTCGCTTATTGATTATGCAATGTTTAGACAAATCTTGCTTGCTGCACAAATTACATTTTTGGGTAAACATTGTAATTGCATAGAAAAAAGCACTTATAAAAAAACTTACAAGGAAGTGGCGATTTCAGCATGCTTTTTGCCAAATGGGATTCTCATTTTTGTTAAAATTGGATTTGCACAAGCCAAGAAGAACTATAAAATTTAGATCACGAAAATCTTTGACTGAGCAGACGTAAGACGTAATGTCATCGATAAAATGATTAGCACCAATTGTGAATTTCAGTGTTGTAAACGGTGGCAATATTATTAACAATAATACCTAAATTGTGGTATGAAAATAATTAATTAGTTTAGTTTCAACTGTTCTGTAGAACTTTTACAACATTGACACAAACTTTTTTCTTTTGAAATAAAGGTACAAAATTAATTGTTATTTTATATGTTATATTTGTTTTGTTTTGCATGTCAAATATCGTTTACTATCGTGATCTAGCGTCTTTATAGCAAACAGCTGAGAGGTGACAAATTTGTTATTCATAAAATTTAATCTTCCCTCCCCTTAAAATCAACTACATACAAATATACTAATTAAATTGACATAGGAAAAAGTACAAAAAATCACGTAGTACTGACAAATTTTTACATATATTACGGAAAGAAAATGTTTAAAACGTTCACCAATTTTGAATTCGCCATCATTGTCAGCGTTTTACCTGCTGCTTTTGTGTACCTATGGACGTTGATTGCCGGTGATTTAAACGTATGCTAGAAATGTAAATTTAAATACTTCAAAAAACTATTAAACACATGATTTTTTATAGAATTTCTCCGGAAGTCGTAAGAAACTCTACAGCTACACGGCGAAAGATATGGTGAATTGTTATCAAAGTTACACTGGACACACAAATGGAGATGTTAAAAAAACTGACTAACTAGCAAACATTTTTTAGTTAAATACAGTATTTGTACAATTTTAGTATGTACCGCTTTGCACACATTTACACCGCTTTTGAAATATATACAAACTATTTTTAAAATCGAAACGTGGGTTATTATCATTCAGTTAAGGATTAGCAAACGACATAAATGGTATGATCTCGACGACACCAACCACAAATTATTAAATATAGTCTGAGAAGCCATATAAATTATGAATAGTTTCTAAACAAATTACTTGTGTTAAGGTTTGGTCATGATTTTAATTTCGTTTATTCATGAAGATTTTGTATAATTTGTTGTATTTACAAAAAAGATTACTTAATTATCTATTTCCTTAACATTATGCAATTATATATGCGAATAATGTGTAAAATATCATAACAAATTAATATTTAAAACCAAGCATTGTCGCGAGACACCTAATTTTTAATAAATCCGGTAATCAATGCAATCGAATTTTGTACAAATTTTTAAAACAGGCAAGTAACGCACTTTTCAAATAAGGAATGAATGTTGATTTAATTGTTAAAATATAAAAAATATACCACAATCGAAATTACAACAATGAGCATTTACATATATAATTCGATATTATTTATACTTTTTGCTTAGTCTAATTGCAATACATATATGTACATTTCGAATACGTACATACATATTACAATTTTATATAACTACACCGAATGTCTATATTGCGTATACCTGCCGCCATAACAGATTCGCTTTTCACATTTTTTTGTTTACTTTTACAGACTCTACACATAATAAAGTTTTAATATGAGATTATAGAAATAAATATACGACGTGCTCCGCCATCCAATTAGACACGACAACCACAGTCTGGTTTACTAATGCTTCGCTGTCTTGTTTGCAGATTTCGTAGCGCGGCACCACCATATTGAATACCACTGCCTATACGTTCAGGGTCTAATTCACCACTTTCGATCTTTGCTAATATAGTTTTGGAACATTTCAAAAAAGCCTCTTCAACATTTTCTCCTGTTTTAGCGCTTGTCTCCAGGAATATTAGTTCTGTAAATCAAACAACATTAATATATTACGACATTTAAATATATTAGTTTTATATACCATTTTCCTGTGCAAAAGTACTTGCTTCCAAGAATGTAACATCGCGCTCATCTTCCAAGTCTTTTTTATTGCCCACCAAAAGTATAACAATATTCGGACTGGCTAAGGTGCGTGCATCGTTCAACCAATTGCTGAGAGCATTAAAGGAATCACGCGATGTTGTGTCATACACCAGCAGAGCTCCAGCGGCACCACGATAGTACGAACGTGTTACCGATCGAAAACGTTCTTGTCCCGCTGTATCCCATATTTGCAGCTTTACTGATTTACCACCAACATTCACAATACGTGAACCAAATTCAACACCAATCGTATGGGAGCTGTCATCTTTAACTGGAATTATTACAACATTTAGCAACTTTCTATAAAATATCATATATATGTATATGTAAATTTAAACAAAAAAATTAATCACTTGTTTTTTTCCAAATATACGTAATGCTTACATATTGGATTGTATATACATGTACATGTAAATGTGCGTACATACATATATACATGCATAGTGGATAATTGCAGGTAATTATTTATACTAATGTTACTTCGCACATTTCACATTTATATTGGAAAACACTTGCGAAGCATTGGCAAAACTTACACTTATTCTCGATGAAGTGATGTAGCAAACAGCTTTTGCCACTTCCTGCACTGCCAATTATTAAGAATTTGAAAAGATAATCTGCAACACAGGTAAATTAACCATTGTAAATACTTATTTATGTATACAACACACACAGATACTTTATTCAAGTATACGTATGAACTTCACAATTAGTAATTCAATGCCAAACAACATACCATAAGATTCAGACATTCTGTTTTTCGTTTAGCCTGTTATTTTTATTTTTATACTAATATTTTTATTTCCAATTTTGCACACAAAAACTGTCACGTTATGCTTTTTTTCTTCCTATTGTTGTCTCTTGCATGTGTTAATAACTTCGATTAAACAACTACGTTGCAACTACAGTGCATGCAACTATATCATAGTTCTAGTTATATGATAATGGCTGAGTTACTATCACATTTAAACAAAAAGAAATTTATTAACAACTAGATTTGTATGGTAATTGTATATGTACTAAATAATAATGCCAATATTTATGAAATAACAAAACGAAGCTTTTCTTCACACAAAAACTTGTTAATGTTGCAGTAAAACTAATTCGTTGGAGACTTTATCGCTTTTACACTGACATTTTACAAAAGTCTACGAAAAACGATAGTTCACAATAAATGCTGTTGCTGAGAAAAGCGAAATATTTCAGGGTTAAATTCAAAGCATAAAATTTAGTTTAAATTAAATGTTTGATGTTAAAATAAAGCACGTCCTATTTCTGTAATAACAATTAAATTTTTTTTTATTATTTTCATCTAGTTCTTTATAAAATCAACGTATTTGTTTTCTTTGGGCAATGTCTACATCAGAATGAGAGATCACCAAAATAATGTCAAAATTAATTGCTTGCAAGAAAAACTCTCCAATACGAATTTTCAAAGCAAACGGAAGTTGTACTTTACGCATATAAATAATCGAAACTGGAAAAATGACTCACTCTACAATTACCGTAGCCAAACCGGAATGAAATCTCGCCAATAATATTATTATTTATTTTTATTAATCTGCGTTTTTTCGCACCATATTCTTACCTGTTACATCCGAACGGTTGTAGAAATTATACCAAGTTTAATTTTACCTCTCAAGTAATATTATATTTTTTATATTATTGGTGCAGTGAAACGAGATTATTTTGTAGCAAATTTATGCTTTATAAAGGCCAAATAATTTATAATTATCAAATAAAAATAATATGTAAAAAAGGGAAATTGAAAATCAGTTCCATTAAGTTGTTAATAATACGCTTATACAAAGAAATTTTGCACTTCAATTATGTTTAAAAAAAATAACAATATACATATAATTTTAAATAATTCGATTAATATGCAAGTTATTGAAATTGCATTACTACTTCACAATAACCGTGTCTCCATCCTGAACACTGTAGAAATCTAATGTTTTAGCGCTATTGTCCATCGGCACCATTAGTTCGGGATATTTAGCATCAATATAGGTAAGCTGCGGTAAACTGCCATTGGCGTTCATTACCGTCTGAAAATGTTTCGCAACTAGACCCTGTAAAGTTTGTACTGTAATCATGCGCGGTACACGTTTCTCCCATATTTCTCCAGTTTGCTGGTTGAGTACACGAATCTTAATTAAATTGGATTGCTTAACATTAGGTCGCACAACAAACTCAGCAGGCGAACCATACTCTGTAAATATTTACGTTGAAATATTAAATAAGGAAAATTTATTGCAAATGTAAAAGCATAGGTGATTAGGGTGTCCGTTATTTCCAATGAAGTTTCTGTTTTTTTCCTTAACCAGAAAGCTCTTTATTTTCGATTTAAACCAAGTTTAAGAAATTTTACTTTAGGATTACATTTTACATAGGATTTTTTGATCTTTAGCAATAGATTTTATGTCTCCAAAGTAAACAAACATACAAATTTAAAATAATGATAATACAGAAATTCCCGTTCTGCAAAAAATAATATTAATATTTCCTTTTCATAAAAATATTGCTTTAAAAGTTATTTAAAAGTTGTTAAAATCATGCATCAAATGCATTCATGCGGAACAACATGCCGTATAAGTAACACAGATTGCTTAAGACATTTGACGTATAGCTTTAACAGCGTATAATATTAAATAAACGTTTTTATGGAAAAAATCAGAATGACTTTTTCTTTATGGATCGAAAAAAATTTCTTATTAAAATATCAATTTTTCAAAGTTGTAGTTTTACTTTACTTTTCATGTGAAAGAAATAGAATTCAATTTATGCATGGTTTAAATGGAAAGTAAAGAGCTTGCTTACTTTTTAGTGCAAAATCTAAAACTAAAACGGGCGGAATAACGGACACCATAATGTATCAAACTTACTTTGTATTATAGCGGCGTATGACCGGTGTTTTTTGTAGAAATCTTGCAAAAGTTCCGGTTTATCGGCTGCCTGCAACCATTCCATAGCATACCGCTTCCAAATATCGTAGCTGGCATCGCGACGTGCTTCAGCGGTTACTTCAATCTTATTAAGCATTTCTAAATTCGTTATCATGCCGACCGCTTTAGAAAACATCTCATCAAAATCAGATTTTAAGTGAGGCGTTTTATTAAGGCGCTTCAAGCTAGGCAACTTATCCAACTCGTTAAACGTTTCTGCTTCATTCCATATGGGATTATAGAGTAAATTCACTTGTTCTAAAGCCACAAATATTTGAAGTTTTGCATTCGGTTCACAGTCAGGTAGCTTAATTTCTTCAATGCCATTTTCCATAAGATTTAATGTTTTCAGTGTTGTGATATTTCCTAATTTGCATACTTGATCAAAATCCATAATTTTTGTACGATGTAAGTCCAGTTCTCTATAATATTTATTTTTGAATTAAAATTCACATTGTTAATAAGAGACTTCGGCTTGTTTGTCAGACAAAACCTTGCATAAAATATATTTTGCTTTAAGAAACTTATAGCTACAATTTTGTTTACACGTACCTTAGGGATTTGAAGACTTCGTTGCTGTTAATCTCAGCTAGTTCGGTTAACGGATTCTCTTGGAGAGCCAAAACTTCTATTTGCGGCCACAATTTAGCAGTCTGTATCACTTTGGCCCAGTCATTATAACCGCAATTACGTAGATTAATACATTTCAAATTCCTGAATGTGGGTTCTAGCTCTTTAATTTGTGCATCCGTCGGCAATACGAGGCGATTACAACTGTTATATAAAACATATAGATATGTAAATAATACTGTCAAAAATTATAACTCTATTTTCATAAAGGTAAAAATTTAAAAATGTGAAAACTTTTGACAAGGTTTTAATTTACTGACATGACAACATACCTTAAATTCAAATCCATCAAAGTCGGCACTTGTTTGCAAATATCAGCGACAATTTTCCAATTCCAAACAAGTGTCGAACTAATATTTAATGTGGTGAGAACTTGAAAGTCTTTCAAGTAGCCGGCTTCATTAATCGGGCAATTATCTACACTTACTTCCGACAGTTGTTCAAATTTACTTTGCTTGCGCGCTATCTTATCCATGCCCACCACTTCAAAGAAACTAGCTTGCATTTTTTGCTGCGCTTCGCGTATCAACGATAAATCCAAACTACTTTCAGCTGAGTAATCTAAGTATCGTTCTCTAGCTGCGTCTTCAAGTGATTCGAAGGGACCAACTTTACCAGGACGCACAAAGCTGCCAGCATTTGGGTACTGTGTATGGAAGTAGTGCCTGCCATTGACGCATCCATTGTGTTTGCCACGTTGAGGATCATCCCATTCTACCCCCAGCCATAAACCATTGTAGCCTGTTACCTGAAATAAATCTATATTTGACGGCACTGCATGTTAATTATATAAATATTTTACTTACTTCACCGACATATCTAACTGTGCCATAATTTTCGCCAACTTTAATACGCGTGCCAATGGGATAGTGTAAACAAGTATCGTCAATAATTCCAACCATAGCGGAAAAAGTTGTACGGGGAACACGCCCTCTTATACTCCACTCTTCTGCACAATTTGTTGATTTTTCGAACTGCTGTTTACCAAAACCTTGCACACGTCTAAAGAAATTGTATTTATTTTTTATCTGTAAGTTAGTGTAACAATATTTTGCTATTACACAATTTTACACCTCTGAAATTATATGTATTAAATATTTTTAGTTGTTGAATTATGCCTTTTGAAATTTATTTCATTATAAAAACATTAATTTGGTAGATTGTTTTTGTCTCTTACCTTATTCTCGCGATATCGTAAATAAATGACTTCAGACAGATGACTGAATTCTACAATCAACGATATGACTAACTACAACAGGGATGCAATCGGTAGTATGGAACTAAAATTTTGAAATGTTGCGCATAAAAGTTCAGATAAGTTTTCATCGAGTCCATCCAACGGTAGACCCTGGAAACGTGCTGCTTCGGCGGGGTCGGATCATAGAAGGGGGATATTAGGTATGTAGGGCTAGCTGGGCATACAAAAATTTGTTTAGAATAATGCGGGGACTCATTGCATGCTGGATATATGTATATATGGCATGTCGGGGTCGACTTTGGATAAAAACTATTAGAGCAACCAGAACGAGCTCAGTTTATATTGTATGAAGTGCGGCTATCTATAAACTATAAAAATCAACCAGTTTATATTGAAATGAAGGCGATGATGAAATCTACCCATCAGCTGTTAATTTAGAAAAGTTTTTTTTTTAGAAAAATAAAAGTCTGGTAACATACGTTTTTCTATTCATTTGTCAAAGTATTTGGTTTTCTTGCAAGGAATTTTGTAAATGGGGAAATCACCAAAATCTTTCAAATTATATACATATTTACATCAAAGCATAAAATTTGCTCAACACAAAAACAACAAGAGTTCTTCCTGCCAGTTCGTGAAAGCCACGTAAGTCGATCCAGCTACTGAACTTGTGTGCATTCTTTGTTGTATCAGCAAGCAATTTCATAATATTTGCAGCAGCGGTGCAGATTACATGGTGTTTGTGGAAAAAATTTAATTGAATTAAAGTAAATAATCTTAAATATAAAAATAATAATGGCTAGTGTCAATGCAAATGTAAGTACTTTGCCAGTTAGAAAACAAAGATATGTACACATTTGAAGAAAACTAATTCTTTTAGCAGACTAGCGATAAGGATGTAATGGAGCCCAGGCGATATCAAATGGAGCTCCTAAATTATGTCATGCAACGGAATGCTATAATCTATCTTCCTACAGGTGCCGGCAAAACATACATTGCGATAATGGCACTAAAACGCTTTTCACATCAAATGCAAGAGTGAGTTACATGCAATACACATACATACATATATCCTATAGAATTATGTACAATCGTACGTGTCTTTTATGATAAATACGCATTTAGAACAATTGAAAATGGTGGCAAAAGGGCGGTATTTATGTGCAATACCGTTGAATTAGCACGTCAACAAGCTATTGAGTTGAAGCGATGCACTAACTTAAATATCGGTTTCTACATAGGAGAGCGTGACGTAGATAATTGGTCTCCGAGGAAGTGGAATGATGAAATCAAAATCAATCAAGTATGTTAATAAATTAAGTCCGTGTAAAGAACATTTTTTATTTGTGATATTTATTGTAGCCTTAAAGTTTTATCTTGCAAAATTTATATAATAGCGTTGTCATTTTTTTTAGGTTCTTGTTGGTACAGCTCAAATTTTTGTCGATATAATTTCACAAAATTATATTAAAATTACTGACTTAAGTGTTGTTATAATTGACGAATGTCACCATGCAAGAAATAATCATCCCATGCATGAGTTTATGAGGCATTATAGAATGGCCGCTGACAAATCACAATTACCGCGGGTAATTGGTTTGACAGGAGTCTTAATAAAGGGTAACAAACTGAACAAAATTCGTGAGGAGCTGGAAAATTTAGAAGCAATTTTTCACGGCAAAATCGTTACAGTCAGTTCAATGGAAGAATATCAGAACGTAATGGCGTAAGTAGCACTCGTAAATGATAGCCATTCCTATTACAAATGTTAATTTATAAAACATTTTACAACAGATACTCAACGAAACCCACAGAAAAACTCGTCGCGTATACAAGGCAAACACATATATTTAGATTAGTTCAAACCATCAAGGATATTATCAATGAATGTGCCGAAATGGTCAATAAATGGGATTTAGGTGCAATTAAAGTAAAGCAATCCAAAAATTTGGGTAGTCTACGACAGCCCAATAAAAAGTCTTTTATAACTAATCTTTTAAATGATTTCGTATATCAAATGGAAGAATTCGGCTTATATGCAGCGGCTATAGCCATAATGTCGCCAATAATTGAATTTGAACTGAAAAAACGTGCAGCCGAAACAATGGTTTTGCGTAACCTTTACCGTTATGTAATCAGTACTTGCGAAAAAATACGACATATAATCATCGATGAACTGAAAGAGGAAATTACTGATCCAGATGACGCATACAACACCTTAGACATAATATTCAACTATTCAACACCAAAAATGCGTTCACTACTGCTTTTAACAAAGGAACTATTTTCGAATAAAGATCCAGCTGAAATACATTGTTTGATATTCGTTGAGCGTCGGTACACAGCCAAATGTGTGTATTATGTACTGCAACATTATATTAATTTGGAGCCCATATTGGCTAAATCTTTGCGTCCACAATTTATGGTAGGACGGAACTCGGTTGTAGCAAGCATAGAAAGTCTGCTGTATCAGAAGTGGAACAATACGGTAAGTTTATAATGTTATGCACATTATACATACATACAGACGTATGTAAATACATATGGAGTATACTATAAGCAACGAAATTCGGCTGATACAGCATTGTGTTTATTGTAATTTGAGAATATACATACGTATGTATGTCTGTATATGTTTACACTTTACGGCTTCTGCTAAGCTGCTATCAGCATTCATACATATAAAGTAAATAAATATAAAATTACAATTTGCATCTATATTTACACAGGCTATCGAAAGCTTTCGCAATGGCGACTGCAATTTGCTCGTCTGTTCGAATGTACTTGAAGAGGGTATTGACGTGCAGGCCTGCAATTATGTTTTTGCTTATGATCCATTGAAGACGTTTAATTCCTATGTGCAGACAAAAGGGCGTGCGCGCTCTAGCGACGCTTTATATGCGATATTCGCGCAAAAATCGGATGAAGCAAGTGTGATACAAAAAATCAAAGGCTATCAAGAAGCCCATAAAACCATACAGGATTTCTTGATTGGACGTATTTTGGATCAAGATGAACCAAAGGAACAAGATATTGCCGAACAATTTGAAGATCTGATTACGCCATTTAGAACGCAGAGCGGCGCCTACCTATTGGCTTCGAATGCGCTACCGCTGTTATATCGTTATTGTGCTCTATTACCTACCGATGCATTTGGCGTCGCCACGCCATGGTTTAATAAACAAACAACGGACGACAATAAGATCTGTGTAGCCTTGCAGATGCCGTTACAATCTTCAATAAAACACACAATAATGGTGCGTAGGAGAAGCTTACATATATATTAGCAATTTTAAAGCTGTTAACTTTATTTGTTCTTGTTGTTTTTATTATAGTTATTTCAATGTTATTTTTTTTATATATTTTTTATTTGTTTTTAAATATTATATGCATAGAGCAAGGGATATCGTACGGTCAAACAGGCACAAATCTCGGCAGCTTTTGAAGCTTGCAAAACATTGTACGAGCAAGGCGAACTTAATGAGCGTTTATTGCCGGTGACAAAAACGGAATGCGTTGCTAAGGTGTCGGAAGAACTCTTTAGCCATTGGAAAAAATTCAATGACAACGGTAAGTGAAATTCATGACTGGATAGGAATGAGCAGCATGCTTAAACTAAGGCTTTCCGTTCTAAACGGGGTTAGATCTCCGAAATAATACATGTAGAAATGACGACAAGCTAAAACTAAGGCTTACCGATCTAAAAGGGGTTAGATCTCCGAAATAACAACCATTGACCGGTTGAAATCCGGGTCAATTCCCGTGCGTAGAACCGGCTGTTGTGGGAATTGAAAGCAAGAAGAATCCTTTACCGACTCCATTTCAGTGAATGGCGTACTTGGAGTCACACCACCACCCATTGCAGACGAAGAGTTCGAGTTGCCGCGAGAAATGAGTCTCCGCATAACACCTCTTTGCATGCCCCACAAAACACACTCACGTTTCTTCGGCCTACCGTTGGACGACGTCGACGACAACTTAGCTAATCCATTCCATCCTAACGGGGATTAGGCACCCGTTACAACAACAACAACTGGATAGGGATGTGTGTTGTGTGAGTGATCTATTCCGCTAGGTCGACCAAATTGCCAGATTTAAAAAATTGGGCTTAGTCGATTTAGCCATGTCCGTCTGTCTATCTGTATCTATACATATGTATATGCTAACTAGTACTTTTCTCCTAAAAAGTTTCTCATTTGTCATCGCTGATATCGTGCTTCTATAGCATATAGCTGCCATACAAACTGAACGCTCAAAATCAAATTATTTTATGGACAACTTTAGGCATGTAGATTTAACGCTATCCAAAGCCGCCAAATCACTGATGATATGCAGACGCATAGCCGGCAGTTCCCGAGGCTGCAAGACAGGTATTATTAGATGGCTGTATACCATGATCGTAAGGCCTATTGTCACTTATGAAGCGGTTGCTTGGGCATCTAAGGCAATGCAGTCCCCGATAGGCCTTCAAATATCAAATGCTCGCTTGTGTCTGCTGAGAGGCAGCACTATCCAGTGGTACACTGACGGCTCGAAAACAACGAAAGGCATTGGAGCAAGCATTGCGAGATCGCATACCAAACTATCCATACCAATGGGACGTTTGCCGAGCATTTTTCAAGCATAAGTCTTTGCTATATGTCAGTGCACAGAACTCAATCCGTAGCTATCGCAACCAGCGTATCGCCATACTTATCGACAGTCAAGCGGCTGTAAAAGCGATCTCAGTGTATGTGGTTGAATCGCTTTCAGTGGATGAGTGTATAGAAAGGCTGAACCGCCTATCAGTGTGCAACCGGGTACACCTAATATGGGTGTCGGGGCATAAAACGTCTGGGATGATGGGGCCAGAACCATTCATTACAGTAGGGCCATGCCTAGCTGCTTCTGGGAGGGTACAACCTCGCAAGTTTTAAGGAAATGATCAACCTCCCCCAAGACAAATTCCGCCTCCTTGTCGCGCTCTATACAGGGCACTGCAGGCAGGTCAGGAAGTACTTGTCCAACATGAAAACTACCGGTTCACATCTCACCTCAGTCGCACCCAGCAGGCTCCCGGAATTGTTCAGTAGGCTGGACCTCGCTTACCATATGTAATATACCGTAGGCGTCTCCACTAAAGTATATAGTTGCCTTACAAACTGACGCGATAGAAATCCAGTTAAAGATCTTTTAAACCCTTTTATACCATAAGACATGCATTGGTGAAGTCTAATACATCATCCTTGCTGTCAAAGTTAACGTCTTCTCGTTTTGAACCAAATATTATATAATATTTAATATCTTCATCTACAGTCACCTCCAAAACTGCGGGAAAACAACAACGCCGACTCTACAATCACAGATATCCGGATGAACTCTACAATGCCGTACCACAGATCAACGAACTTTGCTACGCATACGAGATTCGTGCATATCCGCAATTTAAAGCCGACAGCTATACGGAGCATATAGTAACGCTATTAAATACTAATTGTAACTATGCAATTTTGACACGCAAACCAATGCCAGCGCTCGCTGAAATGCCACTCTTCATGAATCAGGGTAAATTATCTGTGAAAATTGCTGAAAACCCGATCACATTAACCATAACAAGTGAGCAACAACTAAAACAATTAGCCAAATTCCATTTGATGATCTTCCGTGATATACTGGAATGCTGGAAAAGTTTTCTGGTGCTTGATCGGCGCAATCAAGAGAACGCATACTTTATAGCGCCACTTAATAACGGTAAAATCGATTGGGAGTTGGTGCAAAACTTTCAACGTCTCTTGCCACAGCGAAAGTACAGCGTAAGCGAAAGGCAAAAAAAAGTTTATAAGCCAGAGGATTATATAGGCAAGGTGGTCAATAAGTGGTACTCGGGCAGAGATAATCAAAGATTTGTTGTCACCAAAGTGCTTACAGATCTAACGCCACAAAGCGCTTTCGATAATAATCAATATCCCAGTTACATTGACTTTATCGATGACAAATATAAGAATGAAGTGGATTGTGTAGTGCAAAAGGATCAATTTATGCTGGAAGTACGCGCTCTAACTTCGAGAAGAAACTTTTTCGTCAATGCTGTCGGCAAGTCAGCAAAATCGCATCACAACAGTTCCATCATACGCCTTATACCGGAGCTTTGTCACAACTTCATGTTTCCTGGTGATATGTGGCTCAAAGCTTTGTTACTACCGAGCATTTTGCATCGCGTTCATTTCATGCTTCATGCCGAGGATTTGCGACGCCGTGTTAATAAATTCCTGGGTATAGCATGTAACGTGGCATATCAGCCGAAAAAATTAATGATCGACGAGTCTTTAGCGCGAGCTATTGATATGGATGGCAATGCTATGGAAGAGCCGCAGGTGAGTGTAAATTTCTATTGTAACGGTGACACAAAAGGTCCATTGAACTATTAGCTCTTAGCAAGGTTCATATAGCCGCAATGATAGGTGTCCTAACAGGCTTTTACGTGGTGAGACTAAAGATTTTGGAGGACGCAACTTGTCAAAGCTGCAGTTAGAAAGATTATGAGGAAACATCTAGACCTAGACACTTTCATCTTCACCATCCAGCTTTCGCGAGACTAACGTTGCAGCATCTAGGTTGCATTATTTTTTCTACGAACCCGGCAAATTGGCTGTAGTAGAAAAATATTGGCGCAATAAATTTGTGACTGGTTCTAGGCGCTTTGTAGCTGTACGACGGTCTTTTTGATCCATTTTATTAATTATTTCTCTTTGCAAAGAATGTCTTACAAGTCATTATAAAGGAATAATAAAACTTTACTTATCAATTACGCAGGAGCCGAAAAAAGTACTACCCGCCCTGCCCACACAGGCCAAAGAGACCGTGTTTACCATGACCAATTTAAATGATGTGCTGTGGAAGGACTACCTGGAACCCGAAGATTTGTCCCGCAAACAGGAATTAATGTTTCCGGTTGAGCTGGACTATTTCTACAAATTTATAAACGGTTCAATATTGGACACTTTGACCTTGAGCGATGAGGAGTGGTCCGAGTCCCAGTTGGATATGCCAAAAAAGCCAGCGCTCGAAACAGCAGAAAACAATATGAATATCGACCGTTTGAAATTGTGTGATGCTCCTTTGACGGAAAAGCGCCACTTAAATATATTGGAACTCACTTTAAGCGGTGAAAACTTAAAATCTGCCGAACAGGCAGACTTTTTGGCTGCCCTAACAACAGCTGGCGCTAATGACGTTTTCGATATGGAGCGTTTTGAGTTTTTGGGTGATTCATTTTTAAAGTTTTCCGTCTCTCTATATTTGGTGCATAAATTTCCAAAATGGCACGAGGGATTTTTAACCGAAGTCAAAGGAAAATTTGTATCGAATCGAAATCTTATCTATTGCATGCTCGACACCGATATACCAGAAAGAATTAGTGGCTATCTATTTAAGCCGCCTCACGAATGGTTGCCGCCTTTAGTCAGCTTACCGAGTAATCTTTTAGAACTTTTCAGCACGAATGAGAATATGCTGAAGAGTTTAACACCGAGTGATTTGTATGCAATTCAATTGAATGAAGATGAGATTATCAACGGTGCTTGTTCAAGCGAACGTCTGAGCCAAATCGTGAGCGGTAGCCAAAGGCATTTTATTGACGATGGACCAGCTGCCGAAGAGAGACGTTTAGACAACGAACTAAATTTGTTTATATACAAAGAGGCATTGCGCGATAAAGTCGTGGCCGATACATTGGAAGCCATACTGGGTGTTTGTGTGAAAAATTATGGCATTTATAATACTTTCCGAATGTTGGAATTCTTTGGCATATGCAAACCTGATCCTGGCAAATCTTTCTCACATCTGATGGACCTAAATTTTACCAGCGCGCTGCTACAAGCAAGCATTTCACCTAAGGAAGTCGACAGTTTTCTTATAAACTATCAAAAATTGGAGGAGAATTTGGGTTACAAATTCCGCGATCGCGCATTTCTCTTGCAGGTATGTATCCGATTTTATTTTTATTATTGAACACCACGTGTTTAGGTTAAGTTAAGTTTGCAACGTAGAAAACGTCGTAGACCCCATAACGTATATGCGTATATATAAATGATTAGCGACATTTAAAAATGTTTAGTATTAATAAGGAGCTGAATAGTTTAAGTAATGCTTCTTCTTCTATTTATGAATTTTAGGCCTTAACTCATCCTTCCTATCCGACCAATCGCATTACTGGCTGTTATCAGGAACTTGAATTCATCGGAGATGCTATACTAGACTTTCTGATTTCGTGCTATATATTCGAACGCTATCAGCATATGACGCCAGGCATGCTTACAGATTTACGATCGGCATTGGTCAATAATGTAACATTAGGTGGTGTGTGTGTGCGTCATCGCTTCCATTTATTTATATTAGCTGAAAATAGCGCATTGGCTGAAAAAATTAAAGATTTTGCCAAATATCAAGAAAAACATAACTACATCGTCAGCGACGATGTACAAATATTGATGGAGGAGACTACAGTGCCTACAAGTGAAACAAATGGTGCCGCTTTTAATATGGCGAGCAATGTGGAAGTGCCCAAAGCGCTGGGTGACATATTGGAAGCATTAATTGCTGCCGTCTATCTTGACAGTCGCGACTTGCGTACAACTTGGCATGTCATTTACGGTTTGCTAGAACAGGAAATCAATCAGTTCACACAAAATATACCCTTGGACGCTGTACGTCAATTAACTGAGCATAAATATGCCAATCCGAAATTCGCCGATCCGATCTGTGATGAGGACGTATACTTGGTGAAATGCCAGTTCACATGCCTGAATCGTAGTGTGGAGGTGAATGGCTTTGGTGCAAATGGGAAACTGGCAAAGAAAGCGGCAGCCAAGCAGGCGCTGCAAATTTTAGCGAAACGTTCCACTTAAAATATGTTTTTTATTCAATTGCTATACATACATTCGTATTTAAACGCTAGTACAGTAAATACTCGAATTGCACTGTAGCTAGACGTAGGAAAGTAAATTATATTGTATTTGTTTATTTTTTTTTTTTAATTATGTTTGGAATTTAGAAATGTATTAATGTCATTTTCATGATTTTGTGTAAACTAAAAAAATATTGTTATAGCTCTTCTGACTTTATATTTGATTTTTTATGTCAAAAGCTAAGCTTTTCCTGCATAGATAAGATTTAGTACAACCCTTTAATTAACCGTTAGATTAAGTTTTCAAAAAGAGTTCAACTCTTCAACTTGTAATACACATATTGCACTCCACATACACACCATATACATTTCGATGTTAAGTATCGGGTGATTTTTTAAGAGCTTGATAACTTTTTTAAAAAAAAAAACGCATAAAATTTGCAAAATCTCATCGGTTCTTTATTTGAAACGTTAGATTGGTTCATGACATTTACTTTTTGAAGATAATTTCATTTAAATGTTGACCGCGGCTGCGTCTTAGGTGGTCCATTCGGAAAGTCCAATTTTGGGCAACTTTTTCGAGCATTTCGGCCGGAATAGCCCGAGTTTCTTCGGAAATGTTGTCTTCCAAAGCTGGAATAGTTGCTGGCTTATTTCTGTAGACTTTAGACTTGACGTAGCCCCACAAAAAATAGTCTAAAGGCGTTAAATCGCTTGATCTTGGTGGCCAACTTACGGGTCCATTTCTTGAGATGAATTGTTCTCCGAAGTTTTCCCTCAAAATGGCCATAGAATCGCGAGCTGTGTGGCATGTAGCGCCATCTTGTTGAAAAGAAGTTCAGTTCTTCCATTTTTGGCAACAAAAAGTTTGTTAGCATCGAACGATAGCGATCGCCATTCACCGTAACGTTGCGTCCAACAGCATCTTTGAAAAAATACGGTCCAATGATTCCACCAGCGTACAAACCACACCAAACAGTGCATTTTTCGGGATGCATGGGCAGTTCTTGAACGGCTTCTGGTTGCTCTTCACCCCAAATGCGGCAATTTTGCTTATTTACGTAGCCATTCAACCAGAAATGAGCCTCATCGCTGAACAAAATTTGTCGATAAAAAAGCGGATTTTCTGCCAACTTTTCTAGGGCCCATTCACTGAAAATTTCTTGATTGGACTTTCCGAATGGACCACCTAAGACGCAGCCGCGGTCAACATTTAAATGAAATTATCTTCAAAAAGTAAATGTCATGAACCAATCTAACGTTTCAAATAAAGAACCGATGAGATTTTGCAAATTTTATGCGTTTTTTTTTTTTAAAAAGTTATCAAGCTCTTAAAAAATCACCCGATACTATATACATGCATGGCAGGCAGGCACAAAATTTCATGTCACATCACATCGTGTCATATCATATGATCGCACATCATTACAAATTAGTGGCCCTGTGCGCCATGGGCAGGCACTTTCTTATATATGTAAGCTCCGCAGCCACGAGCAAAAATTTCATATCACATCAACGCCTATTAAATCACATTATCTCATAGTAAAATCATATGATCAAATGGTCTTTTTGTGAAACCCAGTCAATGAACGAGACTTGTGCTTGCAAGTTTCAAATTTTTGAATTTCTGCAATTCCCAATTATTTAGACTCTTCTGTAAGCACAGCTGTAGAAAAACACATGGTGCGCAAGGGACGAAAAACAGCTGATTGCCGTAGCAATTAATTTGGTTTTAACACTTAGTGAAAAATTATATCATTCAAATGAAAACTATTTCAGTAAAACAAATCGTATATTAGTTGTAATTTATTTAATAAAATAATGTCGTCAGTCTCTGCTGCTGCTGCCCTGGAAACTGAGGATCCCGTAGAGTTGATGCTTAAGAAAACTGGTTGCATTGAATTGCATTACAAAGTACAAGAGTGCATTGCTGAAACCGGTGATTGGCGCCGTTGCCAAGAGGCGGTAAAAGAGTTTAAGCAGTGCATGCAAAAATACACAGAAGCACAAATGAAAAAATACGCTCAAACCAAATAAACAGCAAACAAGAATATTAAAAAAATGTTTAAACAATTCTTCAGTGTCATTACAGCACCACGTACGAAACTGGTGTTAGTGGTGCGAGGAGATTTAAAAATGTCTAAAGGCAAAACTGCTGCACAGTGCGCGCATGCAGCAATACTTTGTTATCAACAATCTCAACAAGACCAAGATAAGCAAAAATTAGTAGAATGTTGGTCATTTTCGGGACAACCAAAAATCGTATTGCGTGCAAATACTTTAGAAGAGCTTACAAATTTACAAAATCGTGCCAAGACAGCTGGTGTAGTCGCAGAATTAGTAAGAGATGCAGGGCGTACGCAATTAGAAGCTGGTACAGCCACGGTTTTGGGTATTGGACCGGATATAGAAAAAAACGTAGATGAATTGGTATCCAATTTAAAACTACTCTAGTTTATTAACTGAAGAAATAAATATAATTTATTAACGAAAAAATAAATATTTTATTTTTAACAAATGTTATTTTAATCTGTCTTCTTACTTCGTGTGGATATGGTTAAGGAGATTGGCTTGCCGAATGTTTCTACTAAATCAGATGTTACACGTTCGGTGATTTGTCTTAATTTTCCATTCGACTCGCCACAAATTAAACGTTCAATACGAGCTGACGGACAAGTTACCTCTACTGATGCATAAATGGTACCTGTACATAAGGATTCACAATTATAACAGATATCATAAGTATTAACTATATGTAATACCGTTCTCTTCGGAGAAGTATTCAATTGCGCTATGCAAGTTGTATGGTATTTCTTGTGGTAAGTAATCTAAGAGCCTGGCACGAACACTCTCCACAATAAGTGCTTCCGGTTTTTCATCAGTAAAAGACCCTTTGGAATACTCCCAAGATCTCTCCTTTGCAACTCTTACTAGATAATCCTTATTACAATTGCGCCAAAATATTGTTAATTAATTAATATTGATTTTACTTTAATTGGAATACTCTGAATTGTTACTTACTTGTATATCATTTAGTCCACTACCGGTAATAGATGAAACTAAGAAAACTTCTTGAAAGTTACTCCAACTGACATCTTTCTTATCCTCCGAATTTGCTACAGGTTTATCAACAGACTCTTCAATTCGCTTATACTGTCGTCTTTGATTTTTATTCCCAACTGATTGTGTGGTGTTAATAGTATTGTTAGTTAGCACGCGTATCAGTTCAAGCAGCACACGTTTAGATCTCAGCGCATCAATCTTGTTCAAAATCAAAAAGCTTGGTAAATGTTTGTACTCATACAGCGTTTCGATGACAGTGGAATGTAAAGCGTTTCGCGTCCATGAATTGGAAACATCATGCATGCAAGCGATAATATCCGCATGTTGAATTGCATGTTTGTAGGCGCTTTTGAAACTTTGTTCCAAATTATGGCGTTTAATTTCACGTGGTGTCACTAAACCCGGTGTATCATAGAACACAAGTTGGGTTTGTCCCGTTGTGTAAATTGCTTTACTGGATTTTCGTGTTGTATGCACTTTAGACGATGTCGGACATACCTAAGCATTAAAGTCAATTATAAAGCTCAATTTTAATGTTTCATAGCAGTCCTTACCCGATGATTAATTAAGTTGTTAATAAATGTACTTTTTCCTGCGTTTGGAACACCAATAACTGCTACATGTAATGAATTCTGCGTGCGTTTAGGTTGTGCTTTCTGAGCATGGGTAGCAAGGTCGGCCGTCGTGTCGGCAGATGCAGAAAGCTTTGCAGTTGTCGAGTTGTCATCCAACGGCGATAAACTATAGTTACGTATATTTGCTGTACGAACTTTATTATATTTACTTAACTTTAGCAAATATTTGTTTACACTTCCAAAGTTATTCAATAATAATTCCATAATCGTATTAGAACTATATAGTTGCAGAGGAATTATTCGGAATAATTGCGAAAAGCAAAACAAAATAGAATCAAAGAAGATGCCAGATAAAATTTATTTAATTTTTTGGCATTTCGATATACAGAAACCGGTGTTTATGTAAGTGTTGTTATTGTAAAAGCAATAAGTTGTAAAAATTTGTACTCAATTTGGTTGCTTCGGTAATATCAAGTGCACGTTTGGAGCAGTTTAGTTTATAAAAAAAACTGTAGACTAACAACAAATTGGTACTTGAAGCCGTTGCTAACGCAAAAACATACAAAAATTATCGGTTAAAATTAAACTCGTTACTCTATAATCGCTAGCAGTAGATTAACTATCGTCTACGTTATCGGTATAATATCTGGTAGCAAACGTTTTCAGATTGCATTTGTTTCCGCTTATTCTTCCTTTCGTTTGTCTGTCATAAACAGCTGAACTGAGTAAACGTATTTAATTTTATTGTAAATACTTATAACAATAAAAATTTATATATAGAATTTGAAGTATCGTGTTATTGAGACAATTATTTTTAAAGTGCAAAATATATAAAATCAACTACAAAAAATGTCAGAAGTTGAAGCAGTGCAAATAATAGCGGAGTCTCTAAAAGAGCAGGTAAAGTGTCCGCAAAGGGCTTGATTGTAACCCTAAATGGGATTCCTTAAACGCAATAAGAAATTATGGAATGATAATGCTATTTTTTATAATACTAATATATTTATGGATTTATTATAGAAATATTAATGTTATGTATAGGACTATAAAATCTTATTCCTGTTAGGCTTGAAATTAGCAAATATATGTTACTTTTTATAGTATAAATATAGATATTATTTTCATATAACACTACCATATTTCGATTTACATGATATCTGACCCCATTGCACAATACTTATTTTTTTATCAGCTGCAAAGTTCGTTGAGCAAAGTGCACCTGTAAAATATTGATGATCATTTAAGTATATACCAATATATAAGTATTTGATCTTTGTTAGCTGAATTAATAAGGCAATATGTATGTTAGTGAACTCCCATAATCAGTTTAAGTTTACTTAATCTTCGCGCTGCAGCTCTTATCAAAGAATGCCGTGATAACTCCTGGTAAAAAAATAAAGATAATTATACCGAAAATAATTTCAGTTACGCATGGTATACGCACACACATACAGATCTAATAAAAAATTTATAACGTATCGAAATGATGGTACAATTGTTTTGATTTTAGGAATATTTGATTGAAATACTATTGCCAATTGTGGAATATGGTGTAAAAAGCTTTCCGTAATTATAAGAAAATCTCGGCGACCCTAAAAAGTAGATATGTATGTATATGTATAAATAAATGCTAAGCGTAATTAGCTGAGTTGGTTTGCATGGCCCGTCTGTCTGTTTGTGTTAACGCGAACTAAGCCCTTAGCTTTGGAGGTATCGAGCTGAAATCTTGCGCACGCCTTTAACTTTACATTTATTTAAAAAACTCTGAGGCGCTATTTAATCCAGCCTTTTATATATTCTCTTTAAAGGGTGTAGAATATGTGTTCGGTATTATCGGTATACCTGTTATTGAACTGTCGATGGCTTTTCAAGTTGCTGGCCTTAAGTACATTGGAATGCGTAACGAGCAGTCAGCTTGCTATGCCGCTCAGGCAATTGGCTTCTTAACTGGCAAACCTGCTGTATGCCTTGTTGTTTCTGGACCCGGATTGCTGCATGTAACCGGTACATTGTCGGACAAACAAACTTGTTAAGAAAATTCAATTAATATTTTTTATGCATTTATAGGTGGTATGGCGAATGCGCAAGTCAATTGTTGGCCATTGCTGGTAATTGGTGGCTCAACCAGTCAGGATCATGAGGGTATTGGCGGCTTTCAAGAGTATCCGCAAGTGGAAATGTCACGTCCATACTGCAAGTATGCGGCACGTCCACCAACTGCATCCCTCATACCACTGCACGTGGAGAAGGCTGTACGTTATGCGACATACGGACGACCAGGTGTCTCTTATCTTGATTTCCCCGGCAATTTATTGCAATCACGCGTGCAGCAAGACAAGATTTATAAAACATTGCCACATCCAGTCGCGCCACTAGTGTATCCGGCACATGACGATGTTATACGTGCCGCCAATTTGTTGCGTACAGCAAAGCGTCCACTTGTAATCATTGGAAAAGGTGCGGCCTACGCGCATGCCGAAAATATTTTACGACACTTCATTGAGAACACCAATCTGCCCTTCCTGCCGACGCCAATGGGCAAAGGTGTTGTTTCGGATACAGCGCCACAATGCGTCTCCTCTGCACGTTCGTTGGCATTGCAAAAAGCAGATGTAGTGTTGTTGTTGGGTGCACGCCTAAATTGGATACTACATTTCGGCAAGCCACCACGCTACAGTGCCGATGTCAAATTTATCCAAGTAAATACTTAAAAAATATTTCGTTTTGTTATTTTTTCTAAATACTTTCCATTTTACAGGTCGACATTTGCCCAGAAGAATTGCACAATTCCGTTCAAGCCTCGATCGCCATACAATCGGACATTAAGCCGTTCGCTGAACAAATCTTTGAGCAAATGAACGCAGTGAATTTCGAATTGCCAAATGACAACCCGTGGTGGGAAGAGTTAGCCGACAAATGCAAACGCAATCGTGAACAAGTGCGCAGTATGGCATTACAAACTGCTTCGCCGCTAAATTACTATACCGTTTTTCATCATCTGCGTGAGTTGATACCGCGTGATGCCATTATTGTAAGCGAGGGCGCCAATACCATGGACATTGGACGTACGATGCTCTTCAACATACTGCCACGTCATCGTTTGGATGCTGGCACCTTTGGCACTATGGGCGTCGGTCCTGGTTTCGCCATTGCGGCAGCACTTTATTGCCGCGATCGTTACCCTGGCAAGCGTGTAATATGCGTGGAAGGCGATAGCGCTTTCGGCTTTTCCGGCATGGAATTGGAGACTATGGTGCGCTACAAGCTGCCAATTACAATTGTTATTGTTAACAATAACGGTATATATGGTGGCTTCGATCAGGAAGCATTCGATGCCATTCGTAATTCCGGCGATTTGTCACAAGTGTAAGTTGTCAAATTGTAAGTTTTTAGCAAATGCAATTATGTTCGTGTGTTCGTTTACGTTTACAGTACACCGCCATCCGCTTTGGGCGTACAAGTTCGCTATGAAGAAATGATGAAAATGTTCGGTTTGTCCGGCTACTTCTGCAAGGAGATACCAGAACTGCAGGCAGCACTGAAGGATGCTCAAAAACTGTCCGACAAGCCAACCATCATTAATGTAGCAATAAATCCATCATCGGATCGCAAGCCACAGACATTTAACTGGTTAACTGAGTCGAAATTGTAAATTTTCCTTTGCGTAAATGCGAATTTCTTTACACAGCGCTAAGTCGTAAACAATTGCTTTCTTACAGACACATACAATCACTTTATTTATATATGCATAGATACATATACATACATATATGTATTTAAAGAGCATTGTTACAAAAGCAGTGAAAATTAACGGTTCTTTTTAAGCTATTTTCTGCGCCACTGGCATAATTACGGGTAGTTGCTATTTATAGGAATGTAATTCCTTTTTTAAGATAAAAATATTTTTTTTGTGTGTGTATGTATACTTGAAATAATATTAAAATATCGGTTGTGGTCACTGTAGTAACAATGCTCAAGTATTGGCTTTTGTAGTACAGTTATAAAATATGTTTTCTTTCGCACATTCCAACAATTAACGCACTTCAGTGAATGTTTGTGAATATGAATTTGTCTATTTATGTAAAGTTGTTTTAAGTTGATTTTATGAATTTATATACGTATGTACATATTTATATGCATATGTGCTTATTAAAATTTATATACACTCTTTGAAGTACGAATTTAAATTAATTTGCCATTTTAATTTACTTTTTCCTTCAACATTTCCACTCAAAATGTAAATATGCAATGACATATGTATGTGTATGTGTAAACAATACAGAGTGATACGAATTCAAAACAAGAAAAAACGTTAATTTCGGCTGTATCGAGACTATAATACCCCACACAGTTGCATTTAGGCTCGACGGGAGTAAGTTACCTCATCAAGATTCTCCACCTTTCGCTGACCACTCTTTAAATACCTGATGTGTGAAAAGTCGGAAGAGTGGTCCCACTACTGAAACCTGGGAAACTCGTCAACAAAGGGGAGCCCTACCGTCTCCTCCCCCCAGACACTTGAGGCTGGTCTACTCCCGACCTTTACTCTCCACATTAGCCTAGCATAACACCAGCATGGCTTCCGAAAAGTGCACAGTACCACCACAGCACTTAGCGTTATAGACGCATAGATAGTTCGTCGCCTTAACCAGAAGACATCCTGTGAGAGAACGATCTTCGTAACGTTGCATTTATCAAAAGCCTTTGAAACAGTTAGACACACAACGCTACTGTAGGACCCGGAAAATACTACGCACACTCCAGGACTGAAGAGGTGGACCGTGAACTACCTGTGCGGTAGTCAATCACTCGTACTATTTCGAGATAAAAACTCCAAGTTGAGAAGAATTAAACAAGGGTTTCCGCAGGGTGGTGTCCACTTCCCTTAGCTGTTTAACTTCTACATCTCGAAACTCTCGCATCCATCAGAGAGAATTTCTACCACCACGTACGCTGATGTTTGTACGATAGTGACGTCAGGCAATAGAATCGATGGCATGTGCTCAAACGTAAACGGCTCTTCGACCTTTCTCGCTTCTTCGCTGCACGGAATTTAACACTCTCACCCACTGAATCCACAGCGATCATATTCATTAATATTGCAGTCGATGCTGTTAAGATTCCGACTGATTTTTGACCGTCTGTGCGCATTCACTCCTCAAACGACCGCTATTACGGCCAAAGTACAGAGCCGCAAAAAAAAATCTTCAAGTCGCTAGTCGGCAGCACGTGGGGAAAGGACAAAGAAACGTTGTTGCCAACATACAAGGCAATCGGTCGGCTGGTCCTTAACCACGCCGCAGCAATATGGTCTAGCTCTCGTTCTAGATACTATAGCAGATTTAGCTTTTACTTATCCAGAATAGACCTTGACAGATCAAACATAGCTCCAGTGTGCATTGAGTCTCCGCAGGACACTAGCCACGTCTTTGCATGCCCTATTAACCTTACATATTTGACACCTTTCTCCCATAGATCCGACCCCGTCGAAACAGCGTGTTTCCTGAGCCCACCGTTGTATGACGTCGTTGACAACTTATCTAATGCGTACCATCTTAACGGGGATCAGATACCCATTACAACAACAACTTGATAATTTCAATAAAAATTTCAGTTCCAATTCTCAAAAATTTAGGAACTAGTTCGCGTTTCTTGAGACGGACGGACGGGAGAACAGACGGACGGAAATCAACTGAGTCTCCGACCTTCCTTTCCGGATCTTACAAACTGCGTAGCAACTTAATATTAAGAAAACTTATGTACTATTTTCGTTGCAGCCATTTACAAAAGGATTTACGTCCAACGAGATGCGTTCATTCATTTAATTATATTATTTTGGTGGTGTAAGTGTGAGAGTAGAAAATAAAATGTATTGACAAAAATTTTGAATCTTATGAAAATTACAATGCAACTCTGTTTTAATAAGTTTAAGCGTCTAGAATCTTAACTCGCCAGTTCTTCCTTTGGTTTTGCCTCCTCATCCAAACCCAAGTACTGCAGGAAGCAGCTGATATTCACCAAACGTCCCTTATGTAGGAACGGTATCTTGGGACATAGTTCGAAATTGATATTCATTGGTGCTATGTCAGGCACTTTGCCGCAACCCATGTCGATGAAGTTCAGGAAATCGCATACCTCAACCTCGCCGCAGTCATTGTGATTTAATACGCTCAGTAGATCGTCAATTAGTTCCGGTATGAAGGGTAGGCGACAGCCCTTCATTGTGGAGCGTAATTTCGCCTCGGAGAGGAAGGGTTTGTTCAGCGGATTTATGTGGTGCAAATGTTCCTTCAACTCGTCCATTGCATTCCATAGCGAACGCTTCAACTCCAAGTGTACCGCAGCACGTACCGTCTCCCGATTGCATGCCTGTGGCGGTGCTTTCTCGGCTGAGAAGTAGCGACAAACCGTAATGATTTCATGATTGGTGATGTCGTCAGCCAAAAGATTGATAAGTGCGCGCTTGAGCGAGTCGAAACCAATGAATTGCACATCCTTAACGGATTCAGCGCCGTCCGGCAAGCAACGGCAAATGAAGCCCTTATAATCCGACTTCGCCGCATCGCGGATTTTCAGCATAATTGACTTAATATCGGCCATTGGATACTGCAAAAATAAAGAGTAATATATGAAAAATATTATATACCGTTATATGGCATGTGACAGCCACCTCGTATGGATGATGCTCCATGTAAATAAGTGTATACTCGTCAGCGGACACAATGTGAAAGATATGATCTTTGAGGCTCATTGTGGCGCCAATATAAAAATTGTATGGCTGATAGTATTGTGGGCGCTTCGAGGTGAACTTCTCTTGGCCCGGCAGTGGTATGCGTGTACGTTTCATAAATTCGCCGCCCAAGAAACCGGAATTGCGTTCGGCAATCTCAAAGATTTGTATGGTATCATCGGATAGGTAATACGAAATGATGAAAATGCGTTCACAATTCTCACGTATGGTCGATAACAGTTTCGCACCAAATCGCAGCACGTAGCGATCAAGTTTGATGAATTTCTTAAAATCAGTCTGCGGCGGCTTGGGCTCGACTGAGATGCAATTGCCCTCAGAATCCTCATATGAACCCCAGCCATTATAGGGTGGCAGTATGCGTTCTTTTTGTTTAATCGGCGCGCAATCGTCACCACGTGACGGTATCGGTGCCGCTGTAAAGTTCTCAATACCATACTGAAATCATAAGTGCGATAGGTTAGCAGTTAAGTGAAAATGTCGGTGAATTCAAAGTGTTACAAACCCGTTTTCTATAATACTCTTGTGTGTATTCATCACAGTCCGTGAGCACAACGGCACGTCCGTACACGTTTAGCACAGTGCCGATTTGTAGATCACGATCGGCATAGTAGAGCACCTCTTTTTCGCCGATGTTCAGTGGATCAATGGTGTAGCGTACATTTCGCATGCTCGTACCGAGCACATTCAACAACGTTTGCGGCGTCTCTTGCCCAGGTAGTGGAAGTCCATTGAATTCCTTGAAGTAAAATAAGTTTTAAGTCGAAATTGTATGTAATTTTATGTCTTAAAATCAGTAATGTTTTTGTCCCTACTGACATTTTCGACCTTTTTCAGTCGCTTAGACCCGTTTTGAGTTGTAACTGAAATTTTTGCTTAGAAACTGTACTCTCTCTCTTCTGCCGTCCTTAAAGTCACAATTTAGATGATCTGAGCTACGAATTTATGTATTCGACCCGAGGACTGCATATGTTTTGAACAGAGAAATAAGCAGAAACACCTATTCAAGCAAGTGAGGTTAGTTCTCTGAGCGCCATTCACTTGGGAGTGGCCAGAAACGATTCTTTTACATATGTATGACTAAAGTAGCTCACGACTTCCGGTCTTAGACCAAGTACCCTCTGGATAGCCAATAAGTATGCGTTTGAAGGCGAGCTAAAGTGAGAAGGTGAAACATCCCTCCTGAGGATTGTGCGCTGGGTTTGGGAGCCACCACGTAAAAAACACCGCCAATGGAAGAGACCACCCTTTTGATCCTTTCCACATTGGCAAAAGCGAATACCGCAGTCGATGGAACGATGCGCTTTATGGGATATACGACGACATTGACATAGTTCAGCGAATTAAGAGACACGGGCTACTTTGGTCAGGTCATGTCGTCCGGGGAAGCAGGAAAAAAAGGAGGACCCCCCTACGTTGGAAAGACCAGGTGGAGAAGGACCGGGCTACACTTGGAATCTCCAATTGGCACCAACAGCGAAAAGGAAGAACGACTGGTGGGCTTTGTAAACTCGGCTATAGCTCTTCGAAAGACTTTTTAAAGAAAATTTTCCTCAGAAAAGAGACCAGCAGATTTATGACAAGATTGATATTGAATTTATATTGAACGGGCCATGTTTATAAATACCGAAGGTAATTACCACATTGGTGCTTCGTTACATCCACAGTTCTATCAATCACTTACCCTTGGGAGTTTGCCTCTTTTCAGGAAGAGCGATGGACCTTCACGTCCCGAGTTCCGTGGAAAAATTTCCTTTATATCCATTGTATCATCAGCCAAATAATAGCATATTTCTAAACGACGTACATCGCCGAACTCCGAACGATCATCCCAGTAGCCGTGGAATTTCAGCACTTTCCGATCGAACGCCAAAAATTGTGCGAATGAATGTTTCTTCGGTGGTTGATTATGCATCTTTCTCGCCGACCGTTTACGCATTTCTGTTGTGGGATCACTGAAAGCGAATTAAAACTTTTAAGGTGGCATTGAAATCTTATACGCCAAAATTGTTGCAGAAACGTACACTGGCATATCGACGGGATCTGGTACGGCTATACCCGAACGATTTAGGAAATGTCGCGTAAAAAGGTCACAATTTGTAATGTGATAAATGCGATCGAATATTTGTATGCTCGTATCGACGTTAAGGTCCAATATCGAGATGAATTCATTTTGGCACGGTGGTGGCTTCGGTATGCGTTGGCGATGCACCAGACAGCCTTGCGGTATGCCGGAGTTGTCCACTTTCGGTTCAATGATTTGCATGGTGCCATCTTCCAGATAATACATAATCTTCACTTTACGCACTTGATAGGGCGCATTGTAGACTTCGTGTAGCGTCTCCTTAAAGAACGCATCGAAACCGAGTACTTTCTTATCGTAAGCAATCCATGGTGGCAGTCTGGGTCCAGTCTTTGGCGGATAGAGTGATGGTGTGGCTGTCGGTGGGCAGTTAATGTCGATGCACATACCGCCAACGTCCACCATGGCGGGTGGTTGGCGATCGTTCAACATGCTGATGCCCTGGAAATTCATAAGGCTCTGCGGCTTGGGGAAGTTCGTGCGAGATAGCTGGAAATTTATGTTTTGTTTATATATTTTTTAATAGCCACTTCTTCGTTTGTATGTGTGCTCTATATATATGTGTATATATGTAGCTTTTGGGGTAACACTTACATCCCGAAAGGTGGTGCCTGGCAGAAACGGCATTCCCGGTATACGCAGCATCTTTGTTTAGTTTTATTGAGCGCTTTCGGTTTCGAAATGTGTAAAAATCGTTAGGTTTGCTGTAAAAATCAATACAAAATAAACGCGTTTGTTTAAAATTTCTTTCTTTACAAATTTCGTAAAATTTTACAAAAAACAGCGAGCGAAATTCCGTAGTTTTAGTAAATATTTTTCGAACAAAATTTTCGTCTGTATATTTTTTATTATTTTTTTAAACGCTTTGTGTGTCACTTATTTGTTTTGCTTTTTGTGCTACTTTTTCCCCAAGTGTTTACTAGGGTTTTGCATCGACAAACTGCATAAACAGAAATATGTAAGCGCGTACGTAGTGAAATGAATATGGACTAAACAATCGGACAGCCGCTATAGCAATGGATGTGCTACATACCGACATAGACACATATGTGTGTGTGCGTGCTGAGCGCGACTGGTTGCTATGACCCTGTTTTTTGGTTGGTCGGACGCGCCACATAAACATTCCTCAAAGTTTACGAAAAATTTCGTGAGTTTGTTATGGAATTCACGAACGGATCTCCAATAAAAAGCATCAAGTTTTAACAGACTTTATTTCCTTGCGATTAGGATCCTAATATGCTAATTATTGTGCGTCCTAAGTCCACTCGAATTACTTACCATAAGGGTCGTCGAAAGACTCCTAAATTAATACTATTATTGTAAAGATACCAAAACATAAAACCACTAAAGTTTTACAACCTCTAAGGTACCGCTAAAAAATCAAAAGGAGCTGCTGAGCTCGAACGACAGTTAAACTTCTTCTTCTTCTTTATTGGCGTAAACACTGCTCAAGCGGTTATAGCCGAGTTCACAACAGCGCCACAGTCGGTCTTCCTTTTCGCTGTTTGAGCCAATTGGAGGTTCCAAGTGTAGCCAGGTCGTATTCCACCTGGTCTTTCCGACGTAGTGGAAGTTTTCCTCTTCCACGGCTTCCACCGGCGGTTACTGCGTCGAATACTCTCAGAGCTGGAGTGTTTTCATACATTCGGACGACATGCGCAATGTCACCATTCCATCGACTACGGTACGTTAACAATGTACAAAGGACCATAAATCTTCCACAGAACCTTTCTCTGTAAAACTCGTAACGTCGATTCATCAGATGTTGTCTTCGTCCGTGCCTCTGCACCATATAGTCGGACGAGGAAGATGAATGACTTTTAGAATTTGGTATATGTTCGTCGAGAGAGGACTTTATATCTTAATTGCCTGCTCAGTCCGAAGTATCACTTGTTGGTAAGAGTTATTCTGCGTTGGGCTTCGAGATTGTATTTATTTTGAAAATTCTGTATTTATTCTTCCAAATCAATTTCATCCCCTTCAAAGTAATCCCCTCCCGATGCAATGCACTTATGCCAACGGATTTTCCAATCTTCGAAACACTGGTTGTATTCACTTTCCGGGATGGCCTTCAGTTCCGTCTTCGCTGCGGCTTGAATCTCCTATATCGTATAAAAACGGTGTCCCCGGAGCGGCCTTTTGAGCTTGGTGAACAGCCAGAAGACGCACGGCGCCAGATCAGGTGAATACGGTGGTTGCGGAATGATATGGGTTGAGTTTTTGGCGAAATGATCACGAATCACGATTGCAGTATGGGATGGTGCATTATCGTGGTGTAAAAAGCAAGAATTGTCTTTCCACAATTCCAGCCTTTTAAGGCGGATAGCGTACCGCAAACGACGCATAACGTTCAAATAATATTCCTTGTAGACTGTTTGACCGGTTGGAAGGAATTCATAATGCACAAGACCACGATAATCGAAGAAAACAGTCAACATGACCTTGATTTTTGAGCGACTTTGGCGCAATTTTTTTGGTCTCGGCTCTCTTTTGGCACGATATTCGCTCGATTGATCGGTTGTTTCGGGGTCGTAAACATACATCCAAGTCTCATCGCCAGTTATAATGCGTTTCATGACACCCTGGTAGTCGGAAAGCATCGTTTCACACACTTCAACGCGACGCCTTTTTTCCAAAAAATTCAATGTTTTCGGTACCAGTCGAGATTTGACGCGCTTGAGGCCCAAAACATCCTTCAAAATGGTATTGGCTGAGCCTTTCGATATGCCAACTTCATCAGCAAGGTCTCTAATTGTTAATCGACGGTTCTTCAACACCGAATTTTTGATTTGTTGAACGTGAGCTTCGTCGGTTGAGGTTGATGGTCGCCCTGGACGCTCTTCGGCTTCGACACGTTCGCGGCCGGCTTGGAACTCACTATACCACTTGTAAACATTTTTTTTTAGACGTAGCCTCATCACCAAAGGCTTTTCGCACCATCCTCAACGTATCCGCAGCAGAAAATTGATTGCAAATTCTTTTCTCAACAAATTTCGACATCGCAAAAAACGAAAAACTCACTTTTAGCAGCTCACAAAACGACACGTATCTCAAACTCTAATGAATATTTTGACATGAAATTTGACTGACAGTACTAAAAACCTAAAAAAAAAAATAATTCTCCAAATCCTTCAAATGTCACCTTATTTTTTGGTCCTTCCTTATCCATCCTGGAGAAAGCAGAACTAACGGCGCGGATGTTGAGGCCAAAGATATCAATATCATCGGCATACGTCAGCAGCTCTACACTTTTTTAGAATATTGAACATTCTCTCAGCTCAGCAGATCGAGTTACTTTCTCCAGGAGTAGATTGAAGAAGTCGCAAGATGGGAAGTCACCTTGTCTGAAACTTCGCTTGGCAGGCTCGGAGACATCCTTCCCGATCTTAACGGAGCTTTTGGAATTGCTAAACGTTTGTTTACACAGCCATATTCATTTTACGGGGGTACCAAATTCTGACACAGCGGCATAAAGGCAGCTCCTTTTCGTGCTGTCAAAAGCAGCTTAGAAACTGTAGAAGAGGTGGTGTGTCTCGATTCTTTTGTCACGGGTCTTTTACAAGATTTGGCGCATGGTGAGTATCTGGTCAGTTTTAAGCTAAAGCCATACTGATAAGGTCCAATCAGTTTGTTGCCGGTGGGCTTTAATCTTTCACTCAATATGCTCGATAGAACCTTGTTTGATCTTCAGATGGGTAATTGCTGTGCAAACTACTTCAAATAGCATGAAGAATGGAGTCATGTGTAGAAGTCCGCGTATATGAGGAAAGTTCTCTGAACGCCATTCACTTGGGAGTGGCCAGAAACGATTCTTTTACATATGGCTCAGGCAGCTAACGGCTTCCGGTCTTAGACTAAGTATCCTTTGAAATCCGTTTGAAGGTGAGTTAAAGTTAAAAGGCGAACCAACCCTCCCGCCACGTAAAAAAAACTCCCAATGAAAAGAAGATCGGATACTACTACACTCATATAATGTGTTGTATCTTCAAATCGGATTAAAAAACAAAAAAAAAAAACAAAACATATGCTAAAAGTAGTACATAAAACAAATTTCAACCTTTTATTATTCTAAATTTCGAGTAATAATTTCGTTAATATGATCAAATTAGCACCTGTTCATAATTTGGACTCAATATGTATGGCTAGCATGCCGTCTTCTTCATTTTGACCAATAGAAATATTAGCGCGTCCATCTGAGCCGACGATCACACGCTTGCCAGAGCAACTAGAGCCTGCTTTGTCGCCGGAGATGATGTCACAGTAAGTGCCCGCCGGCAGACAGGTCTGTAGCGAAGTGTTAAGATCAGCAGCATCGCCATTAATTGCCACGAAACCTTTGTTGCCGCGACAGAAGGCGATCTGGTTGCTGGCATTATCCCACCAGTTTTGCAAATTTGTGCCAGCCACGATGTTCCTGAAGCCAACCATGTTGTAAATTTGACGCCAACGATGTTCACATACCCAACCACCGCTACAGGAATTATCAGCATTGAATATAGGACTGGCAATGCTATTACCGTCCGTTGTTGGTGGACCTTGATCGGTGTTGTCGAATGCAAACGACGACATGACACGCGTAATACCGTATGGATGAGCCAACATGAAAGCGCTGGCCATTTTATATTGCTTCGATGTCTTATAGTTGAGGATATCTGCACCACCAGCGCCATGTCCACGTTGATTGTCGTGATTGTCTACGAAAATCAGTGCACGGTCTGAGTTAAGGAAATTCCACTCTGGACCCCAGTTCACTAGCCAACGCAATTGATCCTTGCCACGGAATACTCTGCCAATCGAGTTAGAGTGTGCGAATTCAGTGACCACACCCATGTGTGTGTATTCATTTTTGGATACAGCCTCACCACCCAAATCTATAACTTCTTGGAATATGAAAGGGCGCGTACCGGTGGGAAAACCGTGATCAACGCTTAAATTGCTAACACGATTGTAGATTACCTAAGCGTGAAAAAAAACATATTACTATCGTAATAGAAATGTGTCGGCTAATTTACCTCGAGATCGGTCGGCCACATATGCTTGGCAGCGTCGACACGGAAACCAGCCACACCCAGGCCAACAAGTTTGTTGAGAAAGTCGACTACACGATCTTGTACCCATGATTTGCTTTGATCCAAGTCCTTCAAACCGGAGAGTTCACAGTTACGCACCTCATACTTATTATTGTAGTCGTTAATAGTGCAAGTGTCGTGGAAATCTGTGCTCGAATACGGCACAGCTGGAAAACTTTTGTTACTCGGATCGGCCGTAGAGCCACCTGTGCCGCGCTCATCAACATTATCGCCGGACATGTGATTGAATACGACATCTACAAAGATTCGAACACCGGCATTGTTACAGCGTCTCACCATATCCGCGAATTGTTGTTCGTTGCCCGAACGTGTGGTCAGCAGGTATGAGATGGGTTGGTAACGTTCCCACCACGGACGATTGGACACAACGACATTCTCGTTTACTGGCGAAACCTATTGATTAGGGTTATGTAAATGAAAGATGGATTTTTGCATGAGTATACGCGAAGATGTTTGGTAAGCATGCTCTTTGATGGCTATGGACTCACCTGAACACCTCCATAACCTTTGGGACCCAGGAAGTTTTCACATTCTACAGCGATATCATCCCACTTCCATTCGAAAAGATGTACCATAGTAGTCTTTCCGTCCACATAGTTCGGATCGAATTGGGCATTGGTATTTTGGCACAATATTCCCAAAATTACTGCCAGATAGATATGCGCTTTGCTGCGATACATTTTTGCAGGCGATAACTTCTATTAGGATGTGACAATATGCAAATTAAAGTTACGAAGTACTCTTCTACACACTGTGAAACGAACAACTGATTAGCGTTGCTTTCGAAGAGACGTCTTTTATAGAAATTCCGTTAGATTAGTTCGCAAATTGTGAGTGAAATTGTCAGTGAATTTTTAGTGTAGTTGTAGACAGTGAATAATGAAGCTGTGCATGCGAAATCTATCGGGTTTAACTAAACGGTTATCGGTTGCTAATCAGAAATAATTCATCATTTGGGAACCCATTGAGGAGCCATCACAGCTTACATACTACATATGTACATAACGTTTGCTTTTCAAAGGGATCTATTATTGGAATAAATTGTAATGTGGTTTAGAGCTACCGACGAATATTTCTTATGGTGAAGAACTGTGATCGTATGATCGCTATTAAAAGAGATGGCACAAAGAGTTGATCTTGGTTTCGGTTGGCGATCACCAAGGAAGCCTTGAGGATAATGAGATTTGCAGATTGGCTGCAGACTTCTCTCGACAATGCTTAAAAATGAAGTTCACTGTCAACAAAGTGGACAGTCCGGTTGGAGGATGGCGTCAATTTGGTTTCAGTAATTAAGTATCATTTGAAAGTTGGGTGATTATCCCTCGTTTCCTATTTCGTTGGTATAAAATTATACGTTTCGGCTTCGGTGGTTACCTACAGCCTTTCTAATTTGGGAGGCCCCGCCAGTGGATAAACTACTCCCATCAACGCCCTCAGGATCATTGGCCTTTGTAAGACCCTCATCGAAACAAGATAACTATCCTCGAGGAGTGTTTCCAAGTTCATGTTAAAAAGGCCCATTCATGCTTTCCTATTTCGTTGGGATGATTGCTACGAACTAGCTAAAAAATTACATCTTTATAACCGGAATCGCTTCCTCCAAGACCGACGACCGCTGCAGCCGTCACTATCATGTGAAACATATGCATGCGACGTCCTCCCTGAAAGAAGGATTACATTATGTGAATTGTTTTAGCTTCTGTGCCTACCTTCGATCTTACTAATTTGGAAGGCCGCGCCAGTAGCTAAACTCTTGCCATCATCGCTATTAGAATCTTTGGCCTTCGTAAGCCCCTCAACCTCAACAAGATAACAATCCTCAAGGAGTATTTCCAAGATCATATTAAAAAGCCTCATTCAGAAGGTGTGTTTTGAATCTTTAGTCATATTTTTGATATTTATGGGCTGTTGAAATTTTAAAGTATGATGTACCGTTGCTTGAATTATCATATATCTTTACTTGGTTACTCGTCTAGCAAAGTCAATCACTAACAACTACCCAGAAACACTTGTGTATGCACATTGCTTTTGAGAAGTAATCAATTATATAGTTCAAAGATACTGTTAGTTTTGAAAACAAGTCATTTTTCATTTGTATTAATTTGTTTAGAAAACTTGGAATAATGAAACCACTGATACGGTAAAAATGATAAAATTTTCCGCTAGTGAATAACAACGAGACTTTGTAGTTGTAGTGAATGGAGTTTGCTAATGGGTAAACAAAGTATTATGAAATAAATAAGTACCGTTTTTTATTATTATATGTATATACATATATGTTTAGAAATTTTGTAACCTCGGTATGAATTTTAAAAATCGATTAAGAGATTTTCGGCGATGGAGAAAGCTCTATTTACTAATTACTAAAACAATATAGATCAACCCATTCTTGAGTAAGGTTCGGTAATTTAGAATCCAAAGTATCAAATTTACTGAAACAGAACTTCTTTATTGACACCGCTAACGCGTTTAAAGCCAAGTTTACCACAGTGCGCCGCTCGTTCTTCCTTTTCGTTGTTTCGCGCCTATTGGAGAATCCAAGTGCAGTCAGGTACTTCTCCATCTCTCCAACAGAGTGGGGTTCTTCCTGTATTTTCCTTCCGTCTGCGGTACTGCGTTAAATACTCTCAGAGCTGGAGTATTTGCATCCATTCGAAGGACTCGACCTAGAGAGCGGAGCCGCTGTCTCTTAATTCTCTGAACTATGTCAATATCGTCGTATATCTCTTATAGCTCATCGTTCCATGGAGTGCGGTATTCGGCGTTGCCAATGCTCAAAGATCAGAGCAGAGAATTCCTTAGAATTTTTTTTCTGAAAAACTCGTAACGCCGACTCATATGATGCTGCCATCGTCCTTACCATAACACCATCTAGAAGGACGGCGATGATGAGTGACTTGTAGAATTTGGTTTTTGTTCGTTGAGAGAGGAATTTGTTTCTCAATTGTGTACTCAGCCTGAAGTAGCACTTGTTGGCAAGAGTTATTCTGCGTTGGATTACGAAGCTGACGTTGTTGTTGGTGTTAATGCTGGTAGCAAGAGAGACTAAATTATCTACGACTTCGAAAATATGACTGTTAACATTGACGTGGGAGCCAAGTAGCCAAAACGATGAGTGTTTTTTTTGATGTCAGAAGATATTTCGTCTTCGCCTCGTTTACTATCAGAACCATTTGCTTCGAAAAACCGATAGTTATAGTAAAAATTTTCTAACATGTAGGATTTTTGTGTTGTAATTAAGGGGTGTATAAAATCGCGTATGTCGGAAATGTTCTACGGCTCATTTTGAACAATTTTGCTTAAGAGGCTATGAGTCTGGTCTCCGGTGTCGAGTCCGCGATTTTTAAGGTCAAGTTTAAAAATATGAAATGATTTTATTGGAGGTATGTTAGATTGTTTTCCGATCCTGCCGATTCTGACATATGATCAATAGAATATTAAAATGCAACTGCGTATCCAATTTCATTCAGATAACTCAAAAACTGACGAAAAAGTTTTATGATCCCCAAAAAACTTCACCTTAAGAATAGCTAGCTCGACGACGGAAAGGTTGTTCAGTATGATCGGTAGAATATTTCATGCTTACGCGATTTTTCCGTTTTTTTGGGCTACTGCAAATCGACCCGCTCTAGTGTAACGGTCAAATTACTATCACATTACTAACATGACTGCATGTGAGGCAAAATTTTTGAACTCAAAGTCGTAATGTTTAGCTGAATACTCTTAGATCTTGCTTGGCGCAACATTGAAGCTTAAAGGAAGTGGAATATTAGGCACCGACATAAAATTCTTTTTCGGCAAAACGCATTTGCCCATGAAAGGAAAGCGTTGGGCAGACGTAGAGGCCATACAAAAAGCTTGCACCGGCATACTGGCGGCCATACCGGCCAACGAGCTAAAACACTCGTTCGACATACTTTTGGAGCGTGCAAAAATCAGTATTGAAGCAGAAGGAGACTATTTTCAATAAAATAAATTGATTTTGCCGACAAAACAATTTGTTTTTTACCAGCTTTTTTTAAAGTCCTGTTTACTTTGGAACGCACCTTGTAGTACCTATCGGCGGTGCCTAATTATGGACAGTTTCTTGAACAAAATGAAGGTATGCAACTTTGTTTATACTTTAAGATACCATTATACTTTTGTTTACAATTTATGTGACATTTTTGTTAACATTTAGCAAAGTCAACAATGTTTTAGTTAACATGAGTTTAATGACCATTCAGCTAAGTCCACAAACCTTTGCTTACATTTAGCCTAGTTAAATACTTTTTTCCCATCATGAGTTCAATGACCTTTTTGTTTACATTTTATAAGATCAATGACCCCTTTGTGTACATTTTACGAGTTCAATGACTCTTTCGTTAAATTTAGTCAAGCCCATAACCTTTGTTTACATTTAGCCAAGTAACTAACCTTTGTTTACAGTATGCGGTTAGTGAACCTTTTGTTTATATTTTATGGAGTCAATGAACTGTTTGTTTACAAGTAGCCAAGCTAACAACCTTAATGTTTACATGAGGTCAATGACCATTTAGCCAAGTCCACAACATTTCTTTACCTTTAGCATAGTTGACAACCTTTTTTGATATTTTGAAGGGTTAAAGACACTTTTGTTTACATTTTACTGCCCTAAACCCAAAACCTTTGTTTGCATTTAGCCCAGTCAGATATCTTCTCAAATGGAAAATATGCTTTATAAAGTCTCCCCAACGTTTCCTACTGGGTTTTAAAAACTTCGTTGGAGACTAAGCATACCCTGTTTAGCGTAACACAAGCAACGGCTTCGCGCGAAATAGTTATCACCTTTGAAGCAAATATAGCTTTAAAATACACTAATAATAGTTACAATAGTCTCATACATTTGCTTGTTTATAGCATATTAAGTGCTTAGTTGTTGGCACCTGTAAATCATTGGCTTTAATTCCATTCGACGCTTGCTTGTTTACAGCTCTATTTGTATTTGGCACACTTGTGGGAAACATGCAGTGCAATAAATACTCGCTAGAGATAACAGCGCATGCTCTTGAAATGAATCGGTTTCCGCCAAAACGCACAAGTACCTTTGTACCACCTACAAACCTCATTAACATGCCGTCACCTTACTTCATCTACCGATCGCTTATCAACTGACTTGAAAAGCCTCGGTAGCTGTCCAGCGAACAGATTTGTGCGCCTTGTTATCAACCAGATATTGCTACGTAATAAATTATGACAAAAGCGTTGCGCTATCAAGCGAGTCCGGTGTGGTAAAAGAAGATACACATAAAACAGGTGATACATACATACATATAAACATATATATTTATCTACGTTATAAAGCATCTAATTAGATTTATGAGAGCTATTAAAGATTTTCACGTATTGTATATATGTATGTACATATGTATATATATGTATCATGCTACAATTTGCACTACATAGTTGTTACTGTTGTTGTTAATTTAAATATTTTGTATTTATTGTTCTTTGTTGTAGTTTAATTACACTAAAAACACGAATTTCTCTCGCACTGCCTTGCCTCGTCACCGAACAGACGCAACTGAGTTGCTGACTGCACATAATGTCAATATATATGTATGTATGTATGTATGTACATATATGTAAGTGAGTACATAGATGGTAGAATGTGAATTCATATATAGTAATATGTGCAGTGAGTTATATATACTTATATATTTATATATATCTGTTCATAAACAGCGATGATGAGAACTTGCTCTGATTTCAGCAAAACTGTCATACATACCCCATTGGAAATAGATAGTAATAAGGTGTAGACCTAGTGTGAAATCTCGAAAAATCCAATTTTTTACAAATGTAACATACTGAAATTATAATTAATGAATTAAAAATTTAAATGAATGTTTCAAATATCTTTTGAGTTACAGCCTCGAAAGGTATAGCCGTCACAGGACAGATATCCCGTTAATCGCGTCAAGCTGTCATGTTATTTTTGTTCAGTATTGTATGACATTTCATCACGAAAAGATTTCCGCTTGAACAACGTTTACAAATCGTTCAACTTTTTTACGAAAATTATAGTTCTGCAAAGAATGTGTCTCGCGCGCTTCGGTGGATGGATAACATAATCAGTCTACTGAGCGTCGTACTATTGGCAACACCATCACCCATCTTGAGACCCATTATTCATTATTGGATAATATTCGACCGAATAGACTACGTCCAGCACGCAGTGAAGAAAATAGAGTAGCTATAGCTGAGAAAGTACACGAAGACTGGGGAGAATCCATTAGGCAACGCTCATAGCAACTTGGACTGACGTACGAAACGACTTGGCACATTTTACGTCGAGATCTGAAATTGAAAGCAGAACAAAATACAGCCTTCCGAAGCGATATCGCTTCGTCTTATAGGCTCTTGAAAAGTTCCAAGAAGATCCGTCGTTTTCGAACCAATTTTATTCAGCGATGAGGCTCATTTCTGGCTCAATGGGTATGTAAACAAGCGAAATTGCCGCATTTGGGACGAAGATCAAACTGAAGAGATTCTAGAGCTGCCATTTCAACCAGAAAAAACGCTTTGATGTGGTTTGTGGGCCGTTGGAATCATCGGTCCATATTTTTTCAAAAAAGATGTCGGTCAGAACGTAACCGTCAATGACGGCAATTATCACTCCTTATAACCGACTATTTGATGCCTGAAATCGAAGCTCGTGATTTCGGCGACATTTGGTTTCAACAAGACGGCGCCATTTCTTACACATCACACTAACAAATGGAGTAATCTGCTTATTAGAAATACTTACTTATAGCTATTGTCAATACTACAGACGAAATTCGAGCTTCCGTGCCGTCAATCATCATTCGCATTATTTCCTTAATTTTTTAAACAAAATCATTTCTCTAATGCTTATACGAGTATTTATTGTTTAACAGTTCTTTAGGATCATTTATAATTAGAATTCAACGTGTAAGGCCAACACACCATCATCTTCATTTTGACGAATTGAAATATTGGCACGACCATCGGAGCCCACCACAACCGATTTTCCTGTACATGTTGAACCCGACTTTTCGCCGGAGATGATGTCGCAGTAAGTGCCCGCCGGCAGACAGGTCTGCAACGTGGTGTTTAAATCATAATTATCATTGTTGAATGCTACGAAGCCCCTATTGCCACGACAGAAGGCGATCTGGTTACTGCCATTGTCCCACCAGTTCTGTACATTAGTGTTGGATACGATGTTTCTGAAGCCAACCATGTTGTAAATTTGACGCCAACGATGTTCACATACCCAACCACCGCTACAGGAATTATCAGCATTGAATATAGGACTGGCAATGTTATTACCGTCGGTTGTTGGTGGACCTTGATCGGTGTCGTCGAATGCAAACGAAGACATGATACGAGAAATACCAAATGGATAAGCCAACATGAAGGCATTAGCCATTTTGTATTGTTTCGCATTTTTGTAGGTGAGAATATCACTACCACCAGCACCATGACCACGCTGATTATCGTGATTGTCCACAAAAACAAAAGCACTAGTCGAGGGAAGAAAGCCCCATGCAGTACCCCAATTGGTTAACCAACGAAGTTGGTCTCCACCTCTGAATACCCTGCCAATAGAGGCCGAATGAAGGAATTCGGTGACCACACCTAAGTCAGTATATTCGTATTTGGAGATTGCTTCGCCACCCAAATCAATGACCTCTTGGAAAATAAATGGACGAGAACCACCAGCAAAACCATGTTCAGTATTCAAGTTATTCAAACGGTTGTAGATATTCTGAGATAGTTAAATTTTTAAAATCTGTCCATGCATTTGAGTATAATATTTTGTAATTACCTTTAGATCGGACGGTGACATATGTTTAGCAGCATCGACTCGGAAACCAGCAACGCCCAAGCTAATTAGTTTGTTGAGGAAGTCAAGAATGCGTTCTTGCACCCATGAGTTACTTTGATCCAGATCTTTTAGGCCAACCAACTCACAGTTGCGTACTTGATTGGCATCATTGTAGTTGTTGATGGCACAAGTAGCATGGAAATCTGTGCTGGAATAGGGTACTGCGGGGAAAGTCTTGCTTCCAGGGTTAGCTGTTGAGCCAGCAGTTCCGCGAATGTTGGATCCATCGGCGGCCATATGGTTGAACACCACATCGACATAGATGCGCACTCCGACGTTGTTACAACGTCTCACCATATTGGCAAACTGTTGCTCATTGCCTGAACGAGTGGTCAAGAGGTAAGACATGGGTTGGTAACGTTCCCACCATGGACGATTATTCGCAACTACATTTTCATTTACCGGCGAGACCTGTAATAGTGACAGTGCGTTTAACATTGTCTTACAAAGATGGTAACTAGTAAAAATTCCTCAACTTACTTGCACACCAGCATAACCTTTGGGACCAAGGAAATTCTCACACTCTGCAGCTATATCGTCCCATTTCCACTCGAAGAGATGCACCATTGTTGTACGTCCCGATGCATAATTGGGATTGAATTGGGCGTCAGCTTGGTAGTTCGAGCCGAGTAGGAACAGAAGCACACAGCAACTGATTTTCGTCAGGATCATGTTTAGAATTTGTATTTCAATTAAAGCTGTGCAATAGAACGGGTTGCAGTATACTTGGAGGGTGCAAAATCAACACTGAATAAGCCGCTATAACTCGACACGCTTTATATACTCGTACGAATTCGTTATGATAAAGCACATAACTCCGAATCAGCTGGTGGTACTTTATCTGTCAATGCATTCATAAATTAATTAATTTGCCACTTCGGTTGGCGGAAGATTGTGATTAGTGATATCGATGAATTTAAAACGTTTTTGCCAGGTTATGATTTGTGGTGTTTTTGGCAACAATTCATATTGAAATGATAATAAAATCGAAAGTTTGATGCAAAAGCCATTGTGCTAAGAGATAAGCGCTTTTAATTTCAACACAACTTGAAAGCTTTAAATTCCATGATTTGGTATAAGCATTGAAAATTAGGGAAGAGAGTAAATTTCAATTAGGAGCTTTTTTGAATTAAATTGGTCTGTAGGTATAATTATAAACTTTGATTTCAACAAAATAAAATAGTCGGAAATATTGGGTGATCCATTTCGAGGTTCCCTACTTTTTTAAAGAAAAATGACAGAAACTTGAAATTTAATGGAGAAGGTTTATTTTCATTCCAAAGAACATTTTTTGCCATTTATTTTTTGAGGATTATCGCTTTCAAATGTTGGATGTGGCTACATCTCAGAGGGTCCAACCGTTGAGTCTAATTTTCTATGACTCGTTTGAGCATTTCGACATGCGAGATGTTTTGCTCCAAGGTCTGAATAAAAGCGGGATTGTCCACAACACACACAATTTTCGAAGCTATAAGTTGAGCTGCTTCCTTTTAAAATTGGATATGTTTTCACGAAGTTAGTTGACTGTCGGTTGTTGGTGGACCTTGCTGAAGCAATGAAGTCTTATTTCTGATGTTGGTGTGCTGTCATTCAAGCTATACTAAGAGCAGTTTCCTCTATAATATGCAGTAATAAACTGGGAGCAGCGCATTAAATTTATACAACCACCACTTCTCATCGAAAGCCTGCTTTAAGTCATGAGACGGTGGAATAGTATTGCTTTACAAGGAGTTTACGATGATTTGCACTATTAACTACCAAGCAATCCACAAAAGCACAACATAATTCTTGCATTTATCGAATATCTGCAGTTGGAATAGTTGTATCTGGCGCCAATTGCTGGCGCTATCTCATCTCACGTCTCTTCTCTTGAAATGTGTTGGAGATACCAACAAATGGCGAGCGGCTTGTGCTAGGAAAGTTCTATATTGTTTTTTGAGATTGACATCCTTTGATGTCTCAAGCGCGTTATCACTGAGAAGGTGGTTCTGAGCTTCCTTGTAATGACTGCTCATCTTGCTAGTATCATCATAACGCCCACGGCAATCAGTCAATGTAATGTCAGGCAATAGTTTTCCCTTTACATGGTTAAAAATAATATTGCCCTCTGCCATTAGATCAACATCTTCTAAAAGCTTAACTTAATCTCTATCGATCTCTATTACATGGTCTACTTGAGTTGAGCAACAATCTCTATCGATCTCTATTATACGATCTCTCTAAGTAGAGCAACAGTTATTATACTCGTATTGTTTTGTTATTTCTGGGGATAATTAATATACTTTCTAAACGGTTTTTACGGTAATTAGACGGTACTTGCATTATGACTTATAATTTTACCTAGCAAGCACCATTCTTTGGATCCCACCTAAATTTCTATCAATTTCGAAAGCTAGTCCTATCTTCCTTGCAAAAATATATTGATCTTTAAGTTGGTTTAGCTTATGAGGTCGATCCAAACAAGAAGCTCACTTGGACAATTTAGAATGCCGGTCCGTTGTGTTACGTAAAACTGCTATATAACAGTTCATAAGACCCTTACACATCGACAAAGCGCTCTAAGCCTTTCACAAGTTTATTGAGACGACTAAGTCAGTTTCTGCTATGTCTCCTGGCGCGCCGAAGGTAAGACTGCCAAAATGTTTGAACTCAGTCTTGCAAAGACTGTAAAATGTGGATAAAGTGACTGAATGTTTTCACCTCAACCTTCTCTATACAACTTAGGCAACTTGCGTTCGTCAAGGTTTTTAGACTTACTGCATGAATGGCTTTCGGACAATGTCAAGTAAGAAGCCCTGCGATTGCGGCAAGATGAACTTTGCTAAAGACAAGTAGTTCAGTAGATCTTCTGCGTTATTCAAAATGATCTTGCAGTCACACAAGAGCGCGTCGTCGACCAGCGCCTGCTCAACGCACACGAGGTCCATTGGTCCAGTGTTAGAATGCAAAGTGTTAATGGAGATCCAACGCGATCACAGACCAATGTGAGTGTGGCAGATCTTTTATAATCGTAATGAATAATTTTAGAACAGCGATTCTGGAGAGCTAGGCCAACTCCATATTAACTAATGGCAATCTGAGAAAAATATATAAAAAAACAATCCAAATTCATATCCTTCAAATGAATACGCAAATTTTTGTCTACAAATTGATTTCGTCTACTTAAATTTATTTTCTTAGCCGTTTACTAATTAAACTATAATAATTTCTCGACCATTTTATGTACATCGGAGTTTACAAGGTTTGAGCAGTAACGCTGCGAACACATTAATCCTCACACACTTCCCAGTCCAGCTGATAGTATTTCTTGCCATTCGCCAACAGCCACAAATTCGCACAGTGATTCGAACAAAAGTAACAGGTGAAAATTTGTTTCGATGAGCTGCCACGCCTACGCAGAGAGAGTGAAATGAAAAGAGAATATATTTAAGAAAAGTAGAATCACAATACACGCATACCGCTTCACAGCCATGAAATAGTAGGTGGTGTACAAGGGATTGGAACAATTCAGCACCGTACAACGGGCAGTCGGTCCATTTACGATATGATTGTAGATGAACTTCTCCGGTAGCATTTGCTTGAGCGCCACATTCTCCCACAATGGCATGTAGCGACTCAGGTACTGCACTGCCTTTAAACAGTCGTCGTAAAGTGTGACTTGATTGTCTAGCGAGGGCACACAAAAGATGCGACGTGTGCCGAAGGGCAGTAGTAGTCTAGTATTGGTCTCCTTTTCCAGCACCCAGAAGAAACTGTCGTGTGTCACAGCGCTGGAAATACGATTAATGAGTTACCAATATAAGTAAATTATTGTTTTTATTCCTATATTATTGTTTTTAGTTACACGAACTTACGGGGGTGTTACTTTCGCGCGATTGTCATAGAAAGTTTGGAAGGGCTTCTCATAGATCATGGGCACATGAGTAATGGATGTGTTGTGAAATATGCGGACATGATTTACGAACTTAGAAAGTGCCACTGGCAGGTAAAAAAGTGCACAACCTGTTAGAAAAGTAGGAAAGTTGCAGAAAATGTAGCGCAACGAAGACTGTGATAGGAGCAGCATAAGTCAAATTATGAATAAAAGTTACGTACGATCCGCTGACAGCGATTGTAGTGATGGCAGGTTGGAGATTCGCTCGGGTATATGCCAGATGTTGACATTGTCACTGAGGTTTAGCACGTTGAGACGCTGACATTCGCTTAGCTGTATTGGCAGTCGTTGAAGATGATTCTTGGATATGTTGAGCTCTTCGAGTTGTTTCAGCGCACCAATTTCTGGAATGTGAAAAGAAAAGTGGGTATAAAAAAAAGTCCTAATATAATGTGTGAATAATAATTCACAGACGAACATGGTCTACCACTAGATTTAAGTTTAGGTTCCATCAAAAGCTACAACATTATTACACCGACTATTTGTTCATGTAGAGAATGCGTGATATTGATTGGTTTAACAAAATAACTTGACATCATCTAAACTTATCCTTACCTTATATTAATAATCAATTATCAGAGTCAAGAAATAAGCCTTCGCATCTTGAGTGGTTAGACCTCCAATGAATTACCGATTACTTATATGCCGCTCATACAAAAATTATACTTTCGCTCTTTGTTCTCACACGGTAATACCGCCACTCACTCAAGCAGAGCTATTTATAGCATACCGTCTCGTGTAAGAGACAAAAGAGGTACGTATAAAAAGTGTCTTTTGTTTTTATAAGCATGCATTTCATATAAAAGCTGTAGAATTATGTTATATTTCAGTCGGTTTTCAGTTTTCAAGTCTAAAAGAATCTTAACGCTTGTAGTTTACTAAACCAAAGGTCAAAGCATGATCGTGACCAAAATCAGTTGCTGTGTGTTTCTATTCCTTCTCGGCTCGAGCTACCAAGCTAACGCCCAATTCAATCCCAATTATGCATCGGGACGTACAACAATGGTGCATCTCTTCGAGTGGAAGTGGAACGATATAGCTACAGAGTGTGAGAATTTTCTTGGCCCCAAGGGTTATGCTGGTGTGCAAGTAAGTCGAGGGATTTTTACTAGTTACCTTCTTTGTAAGACTATGTTAAACGCACTACCACCAATTACAGGTCTCGCCGGTAAATGAGAATATCGTTGTGCCGAATCGTCCATGGTGGGAACGTTACCAACCCATTTCCTACCTCTTGACCACACGTTCAGGCAATGAGCAACAGTTTGCCAATATGGTGAGACGTTGTAACAACGTCGGAGTGCGCATCTATGTGGATGCGGTGTTCAACCATATGGCCGCCGATCGCGCAAATGCGCGCGGCACTGCTGGCTCAACAGCTAACCCTGGAAGCAAGAGTTATCCTGCGGTTCCCTACTCCAACGCAGATTTTCATGCTACCTGTGCCATCAACAACTACAATGATGGCAATCAAGTACGCAACTGTGAGTTGGTTGGCCTAAAAGATCTGGATCAAAGTAAGTCGTGGGTGCAAGATCGTATTCTTGACTTCCTCAACAAACTAATTAGTTTGGGCGTTGCTGGTTTCCGAGTTGATGCCGCCAAACATATGTGGCCAGCCGATTTAAAGGTATTTATACAATTTCATACTAAAATAGATGCGTAGATTTTCAAAACTTTAACTATTTCAGAATATCTACAACCGTTTGAATAACTTAAATACTCAACCCGGTTTTGCTGTTGGCTCTCGTCCATTTATTTACCAAGAGGTCATTGATTTGGGTGGCGAAGCAGTCTCTAAACACGAATACACTGGTTTGGGCGTGGTCACCGAATTCCTTCATTCCGCCTCTATTGGCAAGGTATTCAGAGGTGGAGACCAACTTCGTTGGTTAACCAATTGGGGTACTGCATGGGGCTTTCTTCCCTCGACTAGTGCTTTTGTTTTTGTGGACAATCACGATAATCAGCGTGGACATGGTGCTGGTGGTAGTGATATTCTCACCTACAAAAATGCGAAACAATACAAAATGGCCAGCGCTTTCATGTTGTCTCATCCATTTGGCATTCCACGTGTCATGTCTTCGTTTGCATTCGACAACACCGATCAAGGTCCACCAACAACCGACGGTAATAATATTGCCAGTCCCACATTCAATGCTGATAATTCCTGCAGTGGTGGTTGGATATGTGAACATCGTTGGCGTCAAATTTACAATATGGTTGGCTTCAGAAACATCGTATCCGGCACTAATGTACAGAACTGGTGGGACAATGGCAGTAATCAGATCGCCTTCTGTCGTGGCAATAGGGGCTTCGTAGCATTCAACAATCAAAATAACGATTTAAACACCTCGTTACAGACCTGTCTGCCGGCGGGCACCTACTGTGACATCATCTCCGGCGAAAAGTCGGGTTCAAGATGTACAGGAAAATCGGTTGTGGTGGGCTCCGATGGTCGTGCCAATATTTCAATTCGTCAAAATGAGAACGATGGAGCTTTGGCTATACATGTGGCATCCAAATTGTGAAAGGAACTCTGATCGTACTAGGTGTTATTATGGTTATAACCTATATTGCCGGGTTTAAATAAATGCGTTGAAGAAAATCAAAGTTCTTGGTTTATATTTTATACATTTCTAATTTTAAGAATATTCCTTGTTTCTTTAGAGTTGATACAAGTATTTAGTACAATTTGTTCCATATTTGAGAGCCTTAGAATTATGAATTAGAAATTTAAAATTCTTTGTTTCAGTATTGAAAAATAACGGTTTTATTTTGAAATTTTTGGTATCCATTTCCAAGCATCGGTAACTGTTCGTAAATCCGCTTTTAATAATCCACTTCTACTGACTATCTGGTGGTGGATTCTCGGTTTGCTCTGTTGGAGCGTCCTGTGGTGCAGGTTCCGTGGTCGATTTCGCTTCCTCTACTTTAACTGTTGGATCGACCTCGACTAACTCAGTTGCAGCTAATACCGTATCCTCTGTTTTAATTGCGGTGATCGCGACAACTACAGCCGACTCCGCAGTTGCAACTGGTGTGGGCGCAATGGGCATAACAATCGGCGGTCGACATATTTCATCAAATCTAACACAATCATCGGGTAGCGGATCAGGTTTCGTTTTCAGTGCTTTAAAAGCCCTTTTACAGTAACACTGATCGGCTAGTGATTTCATCGAACCGGGTACATAGGCGCCCTGAGCAGCTTTGGAAAAGGCATCCAGCATTTTGAGAAACTCTTGTTGACCCTTTTGCATATTTTTGCACTGACCCGCCCAAGCCATCATAATCGAAGACTGCAATATGCCATCGAAGCTGAATATTATGGGCCACGGTTTGGGCGTTGGATCGATAACTGTGGCATTCAGCAGGCAAAGACTCTTATCTTCCGTCTTGCCATCCACATGCAAAATGATACCTTTAAACCGAGAACATATATTTATTGCAACAAGGATAGATGTTTATGCTTCAAAGTTATTTAAACTCACCACCGACTGAAGCAGGCACGACATGTCTCAGTAAGCGTAATGTTGTTTTTGAGATCTGACCCGGCGAATAACGTTTCACGCACTTCGTACCCGCGTTTAAGGCTGGGAATTTTAGTATAGTGCCTTCTAGGTTGACATGATGATCACAAAGTGATTTAAAAATGAATATTAAAATTGTCTCGGCGACTTTTTCAGCACGTTCCATATCATTGTCATCCGATGGCACTACATCTACCTCCAAGATCGGCAGCATACGTTTCGATTGTGAGATGGCCGCAAACTTTGCCAGGTTATTGGCATTATCCATTATAGCCTGGTATGAAGGTGAATACTCGCCTATGTTGAACTGTGCGCGCCACATGGTGAAATCGCAACCGCAATCCTTATATTCGGCACATCGTGCAGCCAAACCGTCCAGACCTTGCGTGGTGTACTCTCCGTAGGTAGTTAACAATGGCACAAGCCCCTTATCGACGGTGACTCCAACCAATACATTCTTGCGTCGCAGCTGACAGTGTAGCGCGCAACCGTTAGGTGTGGTTTGATCCAATACCTCCGGGTGCACGGCAACACCAGAGACGTATTCGTCAAGTGATTCCTTAACTGAGAATAATAGGCTTCGGTACTGGATGCGCATCTCTTTCGAAGAATTTATACCAAACATTTCCATTAATCGCTCTAATTGTGATGGCGATTCGTCCGTGACGACTAAGCCACGCCCGAGTTTCATAAGTTCCGCTGCGATATGACGTAGTTCATCAATTAAGCTGCGCGAGGGATGATTAAAATATGTGGACATTGTGGATTTAGTGGAGTTTTGCAGTAAAATCGATGTGATTTTGCAAGAAAACGTTTTTTTGTTTTTGAATTTTGAGAAAACTGCGAAATGTAGAATAAGCTTTTTGTCAAATGCGTTTTTGTTATTTTCGAAATTTCTTTTTAAAAATTTTGTATTTGTTTCTCCATGAATTCTAAAGTAATCTGACTTTAAATAATTGTAGAATTCTTATTAGATCATATAATTGAGTTTTTTGGATAGTGAAAACTTTGTTATGTGGATTCTTATACAAGCTCCATCGAGACAGTGCATGTTATACGAAGGTGTCACCGAATCGGACTTAAAGTTTTGTTTAGATCGTGTGGTGAAGTCGGCGTGACCGTGGATTTAAAAGAATGGAAAAATAGTCGTTGGTTCGATTGATTTTTGGAAGGAAAATCGCGCAACTAAATTAAAGACAGCTTTCATTCTCGTACGGTGATTCTACTCTGGTGAGCGTATTGTTGAGTGATCATACCACGGTTTTTGAAAAGCTACAGGATGTGTCCGGAATGTAATAGGACTGATTTCGACTATATTCGGTAGAGGGCGTTCCTAGCTAATGAACGAGTGGCTGGTCAATTGTCCCCGAGCAGTTGCAGTTGTCTCCAAACTCCTGGGGAGTCAGTACGAAAATTTTCGCGCGACGTGTTTCTGTGGTGTGGTGCAAGCCGAAAATGCAGTGTTCATTAGAGCAGAGACGTTTGATATGATCAACTCAGTCCTATTACTTTCCGGATAAACCCTATACGTCTTGTTCGGGAAAGCGGTTATCATGTGACAAAAGTCGACGATCGATAGAACATTAAAATCATGGTTCATACCTTCGCTTAAAACGATATGTGGTAGCGTGGTTTATCAACTCCAGACAACTATTGCCATTATACGACTAAGAAACAGTAGACCTCACCCGGTGAACCTGCTCCGAAGAAGCGAAAGGCTGTCTTGTCAGCCGGAAAGATGATAACCACCGGTTTCTGAGATTCATAAATTGTGATCTACATTGACTACGCAGAAAAGAGGTGCAGTGCTGTGCTATGTCAAATTATTGAGGAGACGAGCCCAAATTGAAGAAAAAGTGGTGCAAATTGGTGAAGAAAATATTGGTTTTCCACTATGACAATATATTTGCTCACTACTCCGCCGCCTCCATGGTTAAATTGATCGAATTAGTTTATGAATTTCTAACCATTCCATCGCATACTTCAGACTTGGCACCATACAACTTCTGTTTTCAAATTTGATTAGGTTAGGTTAGGATATGTACGCCATACCTACTGATCTTAAGTAATGCCAGATCAAGGATCAGTTTAAAATTTAAAAGCGACTTGTTATCAAATTTTGATACTTTATCTAGTTTCCTGACCTGCGCAGCTCCAAGATATTTAAGATGAGTTCTAGATATGCTGGACAGAGCCATGGAAAGCACCATCAAAGTTGAAAAAGTCATTCTCAAATTTCAGCGCCGTAGAGGCCTACTTCGACTTCTAGAAAATATATTTTTGAGGCAGGTTAAAGAAGTTGGAGCATTGCTGGGTTAAGTATATATGTCGAGCTAAAAGAGACCCTTAGTATTTACGATACTTGCCTTTATGAAGTACATAAAGTGCATTTGGCAATGAGTGAGATTACTCAACAAAGAAGTTCCACTCAATTTTGTGAGCGGAATTAAATTTCTGGTGCCGAGACGTTCGGAATGTTGGAAAAGGTCTTCGGTGATATTTCCTTGTCGGGAACAAGTGCTTTTGATTGGTACAAATTATTCAAAGAGGGTTGAGAACGCGTTGAAGACGAACCACGTCCAAGACGGCCTCTAACATCAACTGATGATCAACACGGCAATAAAACAAAGGAACTGGTGTTTGAGAATCGGTGACTAATAGTCAGAGGTCTTACTGGTATTGTTGAAATATTGGAACTTCAGTGAAAACCATTTTGAAAGATCATTTGGCCCTAAGAAAAGTGAAAGCACGATTGGTTCTAAAAATACTCGCTTTTTTCGAGAAACAGCGTCCCGTTAACGTTTGTGAAATAGCGCTTTCGGACTACCAGGATGTTATAAAAGGTATTATTGCTGGTGATGAGTCTTGGAACTACGCTTACGATGCGGAAACAGATGATCAATCGGCCGAATATCTTGATAAAGGTGAGCCGAAGCCGAAAAAACACGTTATGTTGACAGTTTTCTTGTCATGGAACGTATTATTACTGGCGCTGAGTCTTGTATCTGCTTGTAATCCGGAAACAGACAATTAATCGGTCGAATATCGTGACAAAAGTGAGCCAAAGCCGAAAAGTCACGTTATGTGGATAGTTTTCTTCGATCATCGAGTTGTGGTGCACTCCGAATTCCTTCCAACCATCCAACTGTTAACAAAGCCTTGGTTGCGAAGCTATTCGTAAAGAGTGACCGAAATTATGGGCCGACATTTCGCCTGATTTAGCTCCTCGTTTTGAGTGAAATGAACTTGAATCGCTGCGCGCTTTGAAGGCTATACCGGAAATTGACATTAACAACTGTTTCGAGGATTGGATTACATTTGTACTGTATTGAGACCAAGGTGGATTACTTTGAGTGGGACGACATAGATTTGGAAGAATAAATCACGAATTTTAAAATTATGAACAAAGTCTTACTATTTTTTGCTCAAAGCAGTATATTGAGATCATATTACTTTAGTCTCGCAAATCTTCGTGCACAGTTTGAATCTTACTTAAATATTGAACTCACCAGCGGGCAGCTCGGTCAGCTCGTTGCCACTCACATTTAGGCGTTGTAAGCGATCCATCAGTCCAATAGTCTTCGGAAGTTCACGTATTTGATTGTTTGAGACGTCGAGAAACTCCAGATTTTCCAACAGATACATCTCCTCAGGAATCGCGCTCAAATTATTGCCAGCCAAGTGGATGAACTTTAGCGTCGTAACATTTAGCAGCCATTTGGGAATTGTGGTGATGAAATTCTCCTTCAGGTACACCTTTAATAATATGCATTGAGTTGGTTTAAAGAAAATCTTTACACAAATGCTTCAAACGTCTAAGGTATTGGGCTTACTTCTTCGAGGTCTTCATAGAGGTAGAGATCCATTGGCACATCCTTGAAGTTCAGATAACTCCAGTGGAGTGTTGTCTTATTCATGGTGGTGTACCGTGGTATCGGAAAGGGCAGACGCGCCTTTTCTTGAGCAATTTTCGTACTGTTATGGCCACTGAAGGGCAACGTGTGCAAGTTGCAAAACCGTTAAGTAGTAACACTTTGCTGGCGTTGGCTAATGGGGTTTGCTGTGGGTTTGCTGGTGCGCTCAAAATCACTATTTGTATTCACTAGCGTCAGCTGATTATGAAATTTGCACAACACTAAAATTTTGTTAATTAATTTTTGCACTAAAAACTTCGCTTTCTTCAATTTTGTTAAATTATATCACAGCTTGAGCTTCGTGCGGACTACCGATACTACCAGAAGCAGCAGAACAATAAAAAAACGGTGCTAAAAAACGTAGCCGAAACAGTATCCGTAGACGTCTTAACGAAACACGAGTGCGGCAAAGAGATCCGAAATATAAAATCTAATTTATGCGGCGCCGAATGATCAATTTGGTGGTTCTTGCAACACTGCGGCACTTAAACAGGGAATGCAGGTCTTCACGTGCGAAATATGTGCATGTTAATCGAACATGAAAGCTACACGAAGACTAAAATGCGATGACGGTTCACTGAAAATACACAATCTAACGTTGGAACCAAACGCCAGAGGCAGGGCTCTCCTCGGAGCGGTTCTAATAAACACAAATAATTTTTTTGTTAAAATTGCTATTTTGTTTAGAGTAATTGATTTCTTTGCTTTTTGTCTCTTCTAAATATTTTATTTTGCAAAATCTATTTATTGCGCGAAGAGACTATTTTTATTCTAATAAATATTATTTTGGCACACGGACAACAATTTTTTTATATTAGTTCAAGTACGTCGAACGAAAAGAAATTTGCTTTGCAATCTCACTGTGTGAATTTTGTATAAAAAATCTCACGCAAATAAACAGAAAGCGTTCGAAAAAGAAACGCAGAAAAATAATTAAAAAAACATGCGACAAATTTTCAAAATGAAATGAGCAACACACATAATAAAATAATAATGAAATATATTTGTGTTAGTGACAGCTTCTGGATTCGAAAGCTGTTTGTTTAGAAAAGTGGAAAACCGTATGAAAACTACAGTGCGTACAAAAAGTATGCTCACAAAATTGGGGTGCTTTTGTTATAGCAATAATAATGGAGTTTTGAGAGAGTGATTTGAATTTAACAAACAAATTTTACGCCGCTTCAGAATTGTTGTTAACCTTTACGAGAAATTTACATACCAAAAATATTCTCGAAATTTCGAACATAATTGTTTTTGGGTCCTAAAGCTTTTATAAAATAAAGTTACTTCAATAAAATTGTATATATATTCGGATAGCTCATACCTTTAAAAAATACATACTAAAACCTCCAATCAATATCTCAAATAGTTTTTAAGTTATAGCCTTCTAAAGAGTTGCTCTCGCCGGTGAACTTGCTGCGAAGAAGAGAAAGGCTGTCATGTCGACCAAATATATGACGGCCACAGGTTTCTGAGATTTACAAGATGTATAGTAATCTATATTGACTACTCAGAATTGGGTTACAAGGCTCTGCAATGTCAAATTATTGAAGCGCCGAAGCTGAATTGACGAAAAACTGGTTCAAATTGGCGAAGAAAAGATTGGTCTTCCACTATGACAACAAGTTTGTTCGCTACTCCGCCGCCTCCGTGGTCAAATTGATCGAATTAGTCTAATTCCATTCCATTCCATTCCATTCCATTCCATTCCATTTATTTCAGCGTATACTACAGATTTGGCACCACACAACTTTTGTTTTAATATCTGACAAGGTTAGGCAGGTCTCAAACCCGTCGAACAACCCTGAGTAGGATGTTTCGCCTTACCACTTTAGCTCGCCTTCAAACGGATGTTTTTTGGCTACCAAGAGGATAGACCGGAAGTCGTGAGCTGCTTGAGCCGTGTGTAAAAGAATCGTTTTTTTAGAAACCGAACTTCATTAGTACACTTTGAACTGCCCAGAAACTAAGCTCACATATTAGTTGCCTTCCGCGGGTTTTTCAAAAGGTTTTTTGCGCATTCTTTTTAACTTTTTTTTCGGTAGTTTTCTGAGTTATTTAAATATACTTTGGTGAGTCATGAACAAATCCATCGAATTCGTAGTTTAAAATGAACCTAGGTATATAGAAAAAAATCGCTGCAAGGTAAAATCCTACCTACCTTGATTTTAAAGCTGTCGGCGAGCATTCAAAGTTTCCCACTGGTATTGATACCAAGTGAAAACTACGTTTTCATTAAAAATAAGTTAATTTTTAACTGTTTAGCATCAATTTTTTAATTTATGTATATCATTTTCTAAAATATTTCACTAGAGGTATATTTTTTTCTGTATAGGTTTGGTTAATTTTTGGCACACCCTAATGTACATACTTACATACATATATGTATGAGTGAATAAAATTTTCTAACATTTTTCCTTGCAAGGATATTTTTTCTGTATATATGTTAATTTTATCACATAAGTTCGTTAGATTAGTTTTTGGCACACCCTAATGTACATATTTTTATATAGGAATAGCGTTTTCTAAAATTTTTCCTTGTAAGGAAATTCATTCTGTATATGGTATGGTATAGGTTTATTTCAACCCATAAATTGGTTAGGTTAGTATTTGGCTCACCCTAATATAGATATTTATGCATATAGGAATACATTTTCCGAGAAATTGTTCTTGCGGGGATAAATTTCTCTGTAAATATGTTAATTTTAACCTATAAATTCGATAAGATGTTTTTGGCACACCCTAATGTAAATAATTTTTTAAAACTTTTCTTTGTAGGGATAGTTTTCACTATATTTAGGCGCATATTAACCCACAAATTATATGGATTGAGTCAAAACACCCTAATGTACATACATACATATGTACACAGAGACATAACATTTTTCTACAATTTTTTCTTGCAGGAATATTTGTTTTCTGTACAAAGGTTACATTTGCTACAATTTTTTCTCATTGAGATATTTTTTCTCTGTACATGCATAGCTTAATTCTAACACATAAATTCATTAAGTAAGTTTTGGGCTCACCCTAAAGTATGTACATACATATTTGAATGGAAAAAATTTAAAAAAATTTTTCTTGCAGGCACATTTTTTTCTGAAAATATATTAATTTTGACACATAAATGCGAGAACTCAGTTTTTGGCGCACCCTAATGCACATACATACATATGCACACATACAAATAAAATTTTACACAATTTTTCCTTGCGCGGATAGTTTTTTCTCAGTATATGCGTTAATTTTCGGTAGTTTAGTTTTTGGCGCACCCTAAAGTACATCTGTATAGGGATCACATGTGCTAGAAGAGTTTGCGCAGCCCTTTTGAGGAATATTGAATATTTATTTCAATTCTTTAACCTACAAAAAGTTAGAGAAGCTCGGCTTAAACTTAGCAATAACAAATTATCACGTATGTATGTATGCGTGTAAATATGTATTTTAAAATTATTTATTTGAAAATTTTATAAAAAAAATGAAATTTGCTAAAAATAAAAATTATCAGTAAATTATTAAAAATTAAATTATTAAAATGATCTCTAAAATTTTGTTGAGAAGAATGTGCTCTACCTCTCGCACACACTGTATCATTTTGGAAACTCGTTCAGTCACTCTCTGTTATTGTGTTTGTTTTGTTTGGCACACTTGTAATATTTTGGCATTTTCGTATTTTGCATTTAAATATTAAAACTACGAATTACTGCACATCCAAAGAAACCGTAAACATAGATTTTCAATGCCACCAACGCGGCGGCGGTTTACGTCACAAGCAGAAATGCACGAAAAAAGCGCGGCGCTAACTAAAAAGAAAAACCGTGTACGTTGACGCGACCTTGACACACTCGGTATGCACATAAAAGCACGTTGCATACTTTGCGGCAGCGGAAAATGTTCCTCATACGCCTCAGCATACAGTGGAACATACAGCAAAGACCCAAACTAATGTATCAACTCCTTTTACGCTTTAAGCTCGATTTTCGTATTTTTTTTGTCAAAAATATTTTTATTTAAATTTTCGGACTTATATAAAAAGCATTTGCATTCCACCGCTATTTGAGTGAACCGTTCACACGCGCTGGTCAGCTGCAGTGAGTGTGGTGAATTAGAGGCGTTGCGCCGCTGCCGTGCTCGTCGTTGGCATTGACATTGCAATTTGGCTGCAATTGCTTTTTTTTGTTGTTTTTGTACGAATGCATCGATTTTATACTTAGTGGGGGCTTTGTGTGTATATTTGTATACATATATACACTCATATAAGTATTCACCAAATTCTGCAGCTCTTCGGCTCTCACATTTTCACGGTCAACTTGCAACCTGTTGGTTGTAAGCAGTTGCCATATTTGTTGTGAAAAGTGTCGACTGCGGCGTGAATTTGCATTTCCATGCACTTCGTGAGCTTTTTGTAGAGCTTTCGAAAGCTTGTTGGATTTAGTGCAATCTCAGTTGAAAGTGAGAGTGTAAATCAGCTGTATGCCTGCACAATAATATAGAATATGCGTACAGTTGCGGGCATTAAAATGGATATTAAAATGGATATTAAAAAAAATGAATACCTAAAGGGTGATCCATTTCGGGGTTCCCTACTGTTTTAACGAAAAAATATAGAAATTTCAAATTTAGTATGAAATATTTATTATTATTCGAAAGAACATTCTTTGGTATTTATTTTTTGAATATTTACTCTTTAAAATGCTTGTCACCTTCTGAGACCGTTGAGTCCAATTTTCGTTGACTCGGTCGAGCAATTTGACTGGTAACTGACGATGACACGCTCCAGGGCCTGAATCGAAGCGTGATTGTCCACTTTGACTTTAGACTTTACATATTCCCCACAGGAAAAAGTCTAACGGTTAATATCACACTATCTTGGTTGTCTATCGACCGGCTCAAAACGTGAAATTATCTGCTCACCGAAGTGTTCTCTCAATAAATCTATTGATGGATGCGCTATGTAGGAAGTGACTCCGTCTTGTTGAAACCAAATGTCGCCGAAGTCACAAGCTTCAATTTCAGGCATCAAATAGTCAGTTATCATGGCGCGATAACGGTCGCCAATGACGGTAACGTTCTTACCGGCATCATTTTTGAAGAAATATGGACCGATGATTCCACCGGTCGACAAACCACATTAAACCCTTGTTTTTTCTGGTTGAAATGGCAGCTCTTGAATCTCTTCATGTTGCTGTCCCTTCCAAATGCGGCAATTTTGTCTCATCGCTGAACAAAATTTGGCTAGAAAACGTCGGACCTTCTTTGAAGTATGGGAAAACTGTTTCCGTATCCTCTTTTAGCTTCCAGTTAAGGCAAACTTTTCAAAAAGTTTCTCCGTTACAGTAGCTGTAAGACTGTATATACCATTTCTGGACATAACCAGTAGGTCCCTAGTTCTATTTCTGTCATATTTGGGCCTTAACTGCTTTGTTTTCTTGCAATTTGTTATTGAGCTCCAACTGCTCTGAGTTATTTGTTCAAAATGCGTATAAAACTAATGGCATGGTACTAAGCCCGTTGCGCCTAGCTTTGCGAACTCGTATGCCTTCTCGTTGTCGAAAATGTTCCTGCGACCGGGAATCCAAATGCAAGGCATTTAAAATTGACCAGTCGGTGAGTTTAAAACCTTTCTGCAATTGTTGACTACGCTAGAATTAATCTGTGGCTTCGACAAGGTCAGCAATGGAGCCTGAAAATCCGTGTATATGGTTGCTTTTTGTATCCTTCCTTAGTTATTTAGTCGAACTCCTCAGGTTTTCTCTGTACATAGTACTTTAGCTCGGAAGACGGATAGGAAGAGAGATGTTAACATCATTGGAGTATGCACAGGTCTCTACTCCGCAGTACATTTTGGACCTGCCGTTATAGTTGGACGCGCAATACTCCTACTCTACTAAGCCTATTTTCAATTCACGTCTCACCCAAAAGTGACTACTAAAAAATCTAACCTTTGGGAGAATATAGTCTGATTTACTTATATTTAGCTGGTTCAGGTTGGCGTCGTCTTTGGACAGTTGATGCAGAAGCATATTGAGCGCCTCAGTCGGACATGAATTAATAGCCCCGTAACCCTTGTTTAGGATGTATTGGCTCTTTCTATTCCATTTAATTTCCAGATAATATAATAGGTTGTCAAAAAAGTCTTGCGGTGTTTTCGCTAGTTGGCCCTGAAAGCGCGTAGTTCTAGTTTTATTCGTCGCATCGGGTCATGCTATACCTTTGTGGAAAGCTCATTTTACGCGCTAACACGTGTTTGATTGATTGTCGTTTCTTTTAAGTCGTTCATGAGTTATAGCGTCGCAAACAGGGAGCAAAATAAAGAGAAAATAGGGCATATTTTACAGTACTACTACGATAAAGGCAAAAATGCATCTCAAGCCGCCAATAAAATTTGTGCAGTTAATGGACCCGATACAATTTCCATTTCCACCACACAACGATGGTTTTAACGTTTTCGTTCTGGTGTAGAGGTGGTCGAAGATGCGCCACGCTCCGGAAGACCTGTCGTCGAAAATTGCGCTAAAATCGCTGAATTGGTCGAAAAAGACCGGCATAGTAGCAGCCGTAGCATCGGTCAAGAGCTGGGCATGAGTCATCAAAAATTCATTTCAATTTCAATAAAAAAAAAATCAATAAAAATACCGCAACACTTTTTTGACAACCCATTCTTTTGTCTTTAACGCTGGCCACCAAACCAAAAGAACCGGTAGCAAGGTTTGGTGCCAGGTTCGGATTATTAGGTGAATGTAAAATAACTTCACTACCAAGCTCCCGAAGTATCTGGCTTGTCACTATCAATGTGTTTAGCCTGGCGTTGTTCTGTTGGAGCACAGTTCCTCTTCTATGTGCTAAATTTGGCCGCTTTTGGGTGATTGTTTCCATTCGACCGTCCGATTGTGGACAGTGCAGATTGGTATTAAGAGTTCGGTCATAGAGTTCTTTGCCAATTCCAGCAAACTGATAGCAAACCTTTCCTTTAATCTCGGATTGATCACCGTTTGCGCAGATTCACTGCAATACGATCACGACCGTCTTTGCTTGACGTTATCGTAAGTGACCAATTTTTCGTCACCAGTAACCATCCGATTTAAAAATGGATCAATTTTGTTGGAATTCAGCTCTGATTCACAGAATGAAATTCGGTCCATGAGGTTTTTATGCGTTAACTCGCTTGTCACCCATATTCGGTGGTTATTCTTGTATCCAGCCTTATACAAGGTGTGTTCCAAAGTAAACAGGACTTTAAAAAAAAGAAACAGAACAAATGCTTTTTTCGGCAAAATCAATTTATTTTAATCAAAATAGCCTCCTTCTGCTTCGATACAGCTTTCTGCACGTTCCAAAAGCTTGTCGAACGAGTGTTTTAGCTCGTTGGCCGGTATGGCCGCCAGTATGCTGGTGCAAGCTTTTAGAATGGCCTCTACGTCTGCATAACGCTTTCCTTTCATAGGCAAATGCATTTTTCCGAAAAGGAAGAAGTCGCATGGTGCCATATCAGGTGAATGCGGGGAGTGGTTAATGGTTAAAATGTGAATTTTGGTCAAATAATCGGTCACAAGCGTCCTTCAAATGTTGGATACTGAGCAATTTTTGGTCGTCAGTCAATTTGTGCGGAACAAACAAATTTCGGCTGATTTTTGATGAATTCACGCAGAGTTTCGATGGAGTTTCCGGTGATCACGGATTTTGATTGACCCACATATTGATCGTCCTTTGTGTCCTCATAACCACTTTGAAAACGAAGAAACCACTCGTGCACTCTACTACGGGATAGGCAATCATCGCCATAAACTTGTTTCATCAATTGAAACGTTTCGGTAAAAGTTTTACTAATTTTAAAACAAAATTTAATCTTGGCTCTTTGCTCAAAGCTCATTTTCGTATCGATAACACAAATATACTGAGACTTAAAACGTAATAACTTCTCTTCCAATCAATGAAATGTCATGGGGCGCTAGGTTCAAAAAGTCCTGTTTACTTTGGAACCCACCTTGTATAAATGGTTCCAAATGGCTTCTTGCACTATTTTAAGCTCCGTCCAGTTAAACAATGCCTAAATTACGAGCGATCTCGACGATTTCTATTATTTTATAGTTTGACTTGATTTCGATTGGTCTTTCGTAGTGGATCTGTGGCATCAAAATTGGCGGCATGGAGTCGTGGAAACCAAAAATGTCCGTATATCAGTATCAGAACTAGAACCTACATATATTCCATTATCAGCTGCCTGGTTTATGTTTATATATATATACGAGTATTACATATTATATTTGATCGCAGCTGTTGTCCATATTTAAGGCGTGCTCAAATAATACTCAGCCAAGTAAGCACAAAAAAGTCGAGGCTTACCTAAGGATACCGAATTTTTTGCATGTTTCAGTTAGCATCTACTATACTTTGAACGCTTCCAAGCTAAAAACTTTGCAGTAAATATAATTCGAATTTCTTAATTCGAATTTCTTTTATCGATCTTTCCTTGCAGGCCCAGAGCTTCATCATTGTTTATGAGGAAAAATTAAATTTAGTGAGTAAAAGAGTATATTTGGGAAATATTTTTAAAATACCAAACATATACAAATTTATATTCCATTAACTAAATTAGAAAGATCACAGTAATACAACTTTCAACTTTTGTTTTCCGTCTTCCAAAATTTTTTATTCAAATTTTCACACAACGATTCACATCTAGCACTTATCCATGATACCCGCCATAGTAGCCGCCATAACCGCCCCAATAACCGCCAAAACCACCTCCATAACCGCCAAAATGATGTCCGTGGTGATGATGATGATGATGATGCCCGTGATGATGATAAGGTATCGGTGGTGGTGCTGGTATGGCAATGTACTCCACGAACACTGACGGCATCGATGCTGACATTCCGGCGAAGGCCAATAGGAGACAGACGACAAGCGCAGAGATTGACTTCATTTTTCACTTGGTTCAATTTGAGTATACTTTAGATTGCGTGAAAATTCTCGAAATGCGCGCTCAGCCTACGCTAAGTAATTAATAATACCCGAATCCAATGATTGCAGCATTTTATAGCGATTTTAAGCTTAATACGCTTAGGAAAACAGATATTAAAATATAATATTAAACGCTTGTTGTTGCTATTGTTGCTCAAATATGCTTAGCTATATTCATATTTACATTTCGTGTGGTATTAGTTTATTAACTGTAAAGCCGATGATGCTAACGAATGCTATAAACAAAACTGCTGACATTGGTTGGCGGTGAAAGCAGCACGTTGACGGTGATTTTTCGGAGTTTGGCCGCAAAATGTGAAATCACAAGAACAAATAGAATACAAAATTGTGAGTAGCTGCAAAAGTTTGTGATTTTAGCTAAACGGGCTCTCGCGAAAATCATCCCAAAACCATCAATTCTATACGCCGTGGAAGAAACAAAAGTGAACTAATTTGTTGTGAAAATCAGTAAAGTTGAAGAAAAGGTTGTATTTTGTTTCAATCGACACGAAATAACTGAGATGAGTACAAAACTAGCAACTTGAAAACTCCAACTGATTTCCGTTTATACCATCAGTTCGTCGCTAGCTCTGATCATTATGTCATATGATCAAATTTGACCTCTGTTCCATTTCAAGTGGTTGCAAAACGAATCGATAAATATTTTGGACTTTTTTTTATTTTCGTGTGAAGTTTGATAAATTGAAAAGTTCCTTGACACATAGATGGCTCCACTAGTATTAAATCCATATGATTTTTAGTTAGCCATAACCTTCAAAAGACACGTCCGTAAATTTGACACTTGTATGATCTTTAGTTTGTGAATTACATATATTAATTTGAGTGAAGCTACCTCTGTTATTGTGAAGAAATTGAAATTAAAAATCGAAAAAAATGAATTTCGTGTGTTTATGTTATAAAATACCAGTTTTTGAAGGGAAAAAATACAGTTGAAGCAAAAACTTTTTCTTGATAACGAGTTACCGAACACTGCCCCAGGAACAATAGCCATCAAGGATCGGTATGCTAAGTTTAGACATGGTGAAATGAGTACCGAAGACGGTGAACGCAGTGGAGGCGCAAAGAGGTTGTTACCGACGAAGACGTCAAAAAAGTTCACAAAAAATTTTGGATGACCGTAAAGTGAAGTTGTTCGATATAGCAGGCACTCTAAATATATCAGGTGATCGTAGAGATCATACCATTCGCGAATATTTGAGTATTAAAAACCTCTGTGCAAAGTGGGTGACGCGCAAGCTCACTTTTGTCCAAAATCAACGACGAGTTGAAGATTCGAACCAGTGTTTGGAGATGTTCAAGCGTAATAAACCAGAGTTTTTGCGTCGATATGTGACAAGGAACGAAGCATGGATTCATCATTACATTCCGAGGACCAATCGACAGTCATCCGAGTGGACTGAACAGGATGAACCCGCTGCAAACCGTGAAAAAACGCAACAGTCGACTGGCAAGGTTATGGTATCTGTATTTTGGAGTGCGCATGGAATAATTTTTACTGACTACCTTGAGAAAGGAAGAACCATCAACAGGAACTATTCTACAGCGTTATTGGATCATTTGTAGAACGAAAACGCCGAAAAACGGAAGCATTTTAAGAAGAAGAAAGTGCGGTTTCAACAAAACAATGCACCGTGTCACAAGTTAGTGAAAACGTTGACAAAAATTAATGAATTGGGTTTCGTATTGATTCCACTTCCACCTTATGCTCCAGATCTGGCCCTCAGCGACTATTTCCCATTCTCAGATCTCAAACGAATGCTCGTTGAGAAGAAATTTTTGACGAATGAAGAGGTGATCGCCGAAACTAAGGGTTATTTTGAGGCAAAGGTACACATCGTAACACAAAAATGGTGTCGAAAAGTTGGAGAGTCGATACACTGAAGTGAACTTTCTTGAATAAACCAACGAAATTTGCAAACAATGAGTTTTAATGGGGTAAGACCGGGGACTTTTCAATCGAATGTGGGTTCGACAGCTATTTATTTACAACGTGAACGGTTTTCTTGGTGATTTTTACTATGAAAAAGAAAATATTGAACCGGTTATTGAAAATTTTTTGTTTCTAATGACAGAAAACAATTAGTGAAGACCATTTAGCCAGCAAAAACTGGCCTAATGCGAGTCGTCCACCTCAGTTTTAAAATTGTCGTTTTTGAATCAGCGAGATAGCAGAGGATCAGCTTAAAACACTTTGGTTCATATTTTGGGTATGAAACGTTTCACTACTAGACTCGTAATCGAATATTTGAATCTTTTGCAAGGTCGACGTCGAGTAAAGATCACAAAAGTGATGCTTGACAACGTAGCTGAGGACCCAATATTCATCAAAGGCATCAATATTGGTGACAAGGCGTTGGCTTATGAAAGAGACGTCGAATTGTGCAACAATCTAGCAAATATCGCTCCAAAAACTCACTCATAATTTTTAAAATGCATTTTATTTATTATTAATATATCGTGTAGCTGCTCGAGCTCAACATTTCTGCTACTATGAGCATCGTTACAGGTACAAGAATCTTTTCAACAAAACTTTTAACTGAATCTCACAAACTTAAATACTACTTAGACACTATGAACCATAAAGAAGACACTATGAACCATAAATAACTAGCAGGAACTTCACTTTCCACCATTTCAAACGTTGCTTACTTTAGTCAGCTCTCAAAAATATTTATAAGCGCGATAGCCATTGAAGCCGCCGTAGTAGCCATAGGGACCTGGATAGCGGCGATAGGAGTACGGCGAGCCATAATAGATTGGCGTCGAACGCGCAACTGGTACTCCAACGCCGACGCCGAAACCAACGCCAACACCACCAACTCCACCGACTGCTATAATGGGCGATGAGTGCGCGTGCTGAAGCACCACGGCGAAACACACAAAAATTGCCAAAAGAAACTTCATTTCACTGCTTAGAACTCTGCTAAATCTCACACGTTGGACTCACTCTCGACTGCGTTGGAGATGCGTTTATGATTGCGAAGAATATGGGTGAAGCTATTTATATAAACCGTTTCAGATGTTATTGTGACTCACAATCAATTACACTATGTTGATCTAGAAACTGGACCTAAGTGAAATACAAATAAACACAAACATGAATTCAAGAGAACTGATAACTGAGTAGGCAGATGAGAAAGAGGGAAAAGGCAAGCGGGAAGAGGCAAGCGGGAATATTTGGCAAAAATGTTTGTTTGCTTTATTGATTTTATTCATTTACATATTATAATGTGTGCCTTTGTTTGTATGTTGAGGCGTAGAGGGTGCCTAATCGGCGTAAAGAGATGTTAAAAATAAATCTTAATCTCTTTAAATACCCAGCTGGTTAAATACGTCGTCTGAAAACTATATGAAGCTTGCCTTTTATATTTCGGTATTAGAGAACTAAAACAAATATTTATCATTGAAAATCTTTTTATTGTCTTTAGAAGTATTATTCATTAAGATCTTTATACTCTTGCAGGCGTTTGAACCAATTATCTAAGCACCTTTGAGTTATCACCAAAATTAACGTACTGAATGCGTCAACTGCCGCTTCAATAGTCGAAAAACATTGACCTCTCCAAAATCGCCAGCTCACCAAATCAATATTTTGTTTGCTCAAAAATGCAGTTGTTTCAGTTGATGTGTGAGCACCTAGTTTATCGTGGTGAAGTCTGAAGCACTGATATCGTACTTTTTCCATATTTCTCTCGACCAATCGAGCCATGTTTTGAGCGGTTCACAAATTATTTGGAATCCAATGTGTAGATTTTTGTTTACAATCAAACGATCATGCAATGCACGCTGGTCCCACTAATGCCAATAGTTGCCACTCTCCCCCTGTAGGTCACATGATGATTTTGCAATATCAGTTTTGGCACAGCATCAACAGTTTCCGGAACGACAACTGATTTTAGGCGAACTTCATGAAATTCGTTGATTGAATTGAATTGAATCATACCATCGATAATCACTGGTCCTTGAAGGAGCTTCGTCGTCAAAAATCGAATTTAGTTTATCGATGTTCTTTTTGAGTTAAACCATCATGATGAAGATGAGATAAATTGCAACATTAGACTTAAAAAATACCTAAATAACGGGTTTTTTTCAATAGGGACGCAACAAGATTAGACCGATTGGGACAACAAACGATGCCATATTTTTTCCTGATCTTTTGACATTTCCATTCAGTAAGGTTTGCCATTTCACGACGGAAAGATATACGTTCCAACAAGGAGTCGAAATTTTAAAATTTTCTATCGAAATTCGGAGTCAGTGGCCTCAACTTTAAGAGCGCTACGTCCAATTTATGGTCGCCATAATCGTGCTGTCAGATTAACAATTGAGCATCTAATGAAAAATTTTGAATCCACAGGCCCAGTATAAAATGTTCCCGTGCCAGCGAGATAAAGAAGTACCCGGAGTGTCGAGAATATTTCTGGCGATAGTGCTTCAATTGAGAAAAACCCAAATCAGTCTCTCACACGTCGTTTTCAAGCATTGGCCATTACTGTGATGTCGTTGTGGCAAATTTTACGAAAATATCTTGGCCTACATCCTTCCTCGAACAAACATGAAGCCCATTGACCGCCAGAATCATCGTATGTTCGTGAATTGGGTTGAGTAACAACTTGAAAATGATACAGATTATCATCTAAAAATCATTTTCAGCGTTGAGGCTTAAGCAGCAAACCACATGTACTCCATGAGTCACCATTGCATTCTGAAAAAATTATGGTTTGATGCGGCTTATGGGTCGGCGGACACTTGGACAATTTGTGGTTCCAACAGGACGGCACCACAAGCGCCACAGCGAATGTCACAATCGATTTATTGAAAACCAAGTTTGCTGAACGTGTTATCTCACGAAATGGCCCAGTCAATTGGCCGCCTCGATCGTGAGATTTGATGCCGTTCGAGTATTTTCTGTGGAGCTAATAGCGGGATTCTGTAACCAGTCTCTAATCTCTATTTGAGACATTTTGAGGTAAAGCCTCAATTTGTGACTAGTTACTATTCAGTAAAGTCTCTAGCGTTAGTCTCAAAATATTGCCTCAAATTTGAGACCTGATAGTTAGCAGGTCACAAAACTAAAACGAACTTTTGTCTGCCATTTCGAATATACTGAATAGAGATCATCATAGATACGGAGGCCGCTATATATAATGTATTGCCAGGTGCAATCTGACATTTCCATTGGAAAGTTTGACATTTTTTAGCATAACATCACTCAGAACATTTTGTCATTTAACCGTGAATTGTTTTATTTACAGGGAATTAAAAAATTCATCTCGGCCAAAAAATGGAATTAACTCGTGAACATTTTCGTGCGATCATTTTTCACAAATTTCGACGTGGATTATCACGACAAGAGTGCATCGATGAACTAAAATCTTTGTATGGCTTTGAAGCACCATCCTATAGCACTGTGAAAAACTGGTACAACGAATTCAATCGTGGCCGACGCTCGCTCAAAGACGAATTCCGCGAAGGTCGTCCGAAAACAGCCGTTGTGCCAGAAAACATCCATGCCGTACGTGAACTGATAATGCAAGACCGTCATGTAACATACCTTCAGATAGAGGCATACCTATGCATTTCTCATCAGCATACATTCGATATTGCATGAACACCTGGCCGTAAAAAAGGTTTGTTCTCGTTGGATCCCGCACAATTTGACAATTGCTCAAAAAAAGGCTCGTGTGGATTGGTGTAAAGAAATGCTGAAAAAATACGATCGCGGTGCTTCAAACGACGTTTATAAGATCATCACAGTTGACGAATCATGGATCTATGCGTATGAGCCCGAAACAAAACAGCAATCGAACGTGTGGGTCTTCCAAGACGAGCCAAATCCAACGAAAGTTATTCATGGAAGAAGCACTTCGAAGCAAATGGTCGCCTGTTTCTTCGGCAAAACTGGTCATGTGGCGACTGTCCCGCTTGAGCAACGTAGTACGGTCAATTCTGAGTGATACACCACCATTTGTTTGCCTGAAATCTTCGGAGAAATTCGAAAAACGAACAAGAGAAGACGAATCATTGTGCACCATGACAATGCGAGCTATGATGGGTCATCCGCCGTACAGCCCTGACTTGGCACAAAATGATTTGCGTGAGAAGTTCCAAGCTGGTGTTGCCAATTTGGCAGCGGTTCGTTACAGATTGGTTACCCAACTATTGCTTCGGCACCACACAGTGTTGCCAATGGTTTCAAGAATCTGTTGGCTATTGCTGCTGCCACCGAAGTGGACTTCAAGGAAGCTGCTACCATCAAGGAGTTCATCAAGGACCTCAGCAAGTTTGTTGCTGCTGCTGCTGCCTCTGCTCCAGCTGCTGGTGTTGGCGCTGCTGCCGAAAAGAAGGAAGAAGCCAAAAAGGAGGAGTCGGAGTCCGAGGAAGACGACGACATGGGTTTCGGTATCTTCGACTAAACAACTCAACACTAAAGTTGACACATCAAGAAAATAATGCGTGGTCAACGATTTTCTTCGCCAGAAGATGCTTTTGAAGCATTCAAAACCCATGTTTTGGAGGTGTCTCAATCGGAGTGGAAAAAGTGCTTCGAAAATTGGTTTGAGCGCATGCAAAAGTGTATAAATCTTGATGGAGAATATTTTGAAAAACAATAAAACCGTTTTCGTTGATAAATATTCCTATTTTCATTATTAGGTCAGAAATATATAAAGCAGCCGCGTATTTGGAAGTTATTTTCATAATAACTATGTGTCTTAAACATGTGAAATTCGGTTTACTTTGGTTCATGACAGGAAGTCGAAGGGATCATCTGGAGAGTGGAGAAAAATAACGGACAGAATGGTGCAGCTCTATGATTTTTTTGTTGATCAAAGCTCTTAAAATTAAAACCCAATGTCTGAAAGCTAGCTTTTATACGTTGCTAGAACTGGTGCCCACTGTTCATCTTTCTTTCTTTCTTTGCTGAGACGATCGAAAAACTCGCTCATGCGCACTCAACTTGCAACTCCAAACAATTGTGGCAGCACAGAAAAAATATTAGCAGCAAATGGTCCGAATTCTTCCAAAACACTATATAAACACCCTATATAAATTTATGTTCAACTTTTCTGAGTTATTGACTTCCAACGAATGTGTCATGTTCGTACATATACGTAATATGATCGACTGAATTCGGCCGTAGAAGTGCTTCCCCGAAACGAATTTACTGAACTTGAGCAAATATTTACGCACTAATGTTTGTTTATGTCGTATACGGTAGCGCTGACAAGGAAAATATTATTCGAGATCTGCGATTTATTTGCTCATAAATTCATTTAGTTCATTAGTAGACTTAGTAAGCTTGCCTACGTCACTTAATCAAGAAAATATAAATATTTGAGCATGAAAACTGTTTAGTAATAGTTTTTATTTGTCATTAATCACTATTTAATTGATTTAGATGAGGGGTTTCCCATACGCCGTCAAAAAGTCAATGACTGTGGCTTTTGATGACACTAGTAATTAATTCGCACCTCACAGTGAAGTGTTTGAATTTCACATGCTACTATTTTCTAAAAAACTGATGAAGATTTTTAAGGCAAAAATTTCGCAAAATCATGCGCCTTTGAAAAACAATAAATACTTCGTAAAAAGTGAAGCCCCACAAGTTACTATTTATAAAATCACAATCAAATCGTTACAAGTTTTCAACAATTTTATTGTTGTATTTTTTTTTAATAAATAAATAGAAAACAAATAACAGCTATGCGTATGCATTTGAGCAATAATATCACACTTTACACGTCACTCGCCTCACGGCGCTATTTGCACGTCCACCTGCAGCTGCTTGTAGTCGCTGTCACTTAGGAAATGCCACTTGTAGCCGAGCATTTGCGACACTTCACGTTCCACCGCCTCATAGGAACGTGACGTGTGCCGCAGCCATAAATAGAACTCATCGGACCATTCGGGATGTCGCGGCCAATCGCAACGTATGATGACCGCAAAGCGACGTACGTGGAGACGACGCAGATTCTTTGCGGTACGCGCGATCAGCAGCACTGTGGAGGTGGACACTTTCTCGCGTACGAACTGTGGAGTAGAAAGGCATATGTAAGAGTAGTGTTTGTGGTACCGTTAAGTGCTTAATATAGTGTCTGTAACTCACTAAGGTGTGCAGATTGAAGCATTGCCGGGCGATTAGCAGCATAAGGCTGTCGACACGATTGTGAAATGGCTTGGGGCTGGTAAAACGCGGCAGCATCTCATAGCCGTAAACGCTGAGTTTATTTTTATAGTGGTCCACCATGCGTAGGACAAAATCGGTTTTGATCTAAAAGGAAATATATAGTTTCGAGTATGGAAAGCAGTGATTTAAGCTAGGTTAGATTATTGGGTAATTCTAAGCTCGAGAGTAAATTTCTCACTAACAGGTCAATTGAAAAGTCGGCGACATACATAAAAAAGCACATTGTTTTCGGCAAATTTGTTTTTTTTTCAACTAAGTTCTCTTTAAGGGTGATTATATAGAGCTTCCAACTTTTCGATATCATTTTTGTAGCGCTATTTGTCCTTTGCTTCAAAATAAGCCTCAGTTTCGGCGGTCGTCATTTTATTCGACGAAAATTCGTTCCCAGCGAGCATTCTTTTGCGATCTTAGAACAGGAAATAATCGCTGAGAGCCGGAGCTGGAGCATACGGTGAAATTGGAAGTAATACGAAGCCTACTTCATTGAATTTTGCCATAGTTGTCTCTGATTTTTGAGATCTTTTGAGATCTGAGAAAAGGAAATAGTCGCTGGGGGCCGGATCTGGAGAATACAGTGGAAATGAAAGCAAATCGTAGATCAATTCATTGATTTTTGCCATAGTTATCATTGCTTTGTTGAACCGCACTTTCTTCTTCTTAAAATACGACCGCTTTTCGGCGATTTCGTCCTTCAAACAATTCAATAACGCTATACATATAATAGTCGCTGTTGATAGTTATACCTTTCTCAAGGTAGTCAAGAAAAATTATACCATGCGTATCCCAAAATACAGCTGCCACAACCTTGCCAGCCGACTGCAGCGTTTTTCCACGGTTTGGAGCGGGTTCATTGTGTGCAGTCCACTCGGATGGCTATTTATTGGGCTTAGGACTGAAATGATGGAACCATGTTTTATCCATTGTCATATATCGACGCAAAAAGTCGGGTTTTTTATGCTTGAATATCTCCAAACACTGATCCGAATGGTCAACTCGTCATTGTTTTTGGTCAAAAGTGAGCTCGCGCTGAACTTACTTTGCACAGCGCTTTCTCATACTCAAATATTCTTGAATGGCATGATATACACGTTTACTTGATATCTTAAGAGAGCGTGATATCTCGAACAACTTTACGGAAATCGAAAATTATTTTGTGGACTTTTTTTGATGTTTTCGTCGATAACAACCTCGTTCTGGCGTCCACTGCGTTCACCGAGTTCGTTGCTCATTTAGCAATACCGATCCTTGTTAATTGATTTTCCTGTGAAGGTTTCCGGAAATTCATCATCAAGCCAAGTTATTACTTCAACTGTATTTTTTTCTTACAAGAAACAATATTTTATCAACATCTTCCATCTTCGGCTCGTTGCAAAGTGTGGATTCTCTGTAACTGACCAGAGTCTGTATTAGCCTTTTTAGCTCATCCTCGGTGCGTTGCAAACTGTGCACTTTCTGTGGATAGCAAAAGTCTGTGCTAGTCTCTTTAGGAAGACCTCAAACTAGCGCTGAACTTATTATACCTCACTCTCCTTTAAAGTAGCATTAATACCCAGACCCACTAACCTTTGACTTTGGTGATTCGTAAGTGACGCTGCACACAGGCGCTTCCGGCTGGAACACAACTTCGCCATCGCCCATTGATTCTACGCGCAGATGCACCTTCAGCCGCGGATTATCACGTTTCAACTGCCGCCACGCCTTCACGCTACATGGCGAAATCGAGAGGTGGGTGGAAGTATAACGGTTTTGCAACAAATGCAAATGCTTCAATTTGGTATCGGCCAAAAGCAGCAACGCGTCATCGTCGATGTTTTGTGGCGAAATTGTCAGAATCTGATTTATAATTATAAAAAAAAAAATTATTAGGAGAATAACACACACACTTTTGTAATGGCGTTGAACTTGTAGACTCACCTGCAGATTGATAAACAGCCCCACATGCATTATGGGACAGTGTGTGGTTGTGACATTCACCAGATTCAGCACGCGCATCTTCGTGCAGCACGCTTCCAGCACCTCGTCGAGCAAATGCTTCGCCTCGAAACGTTCCAACACGAAATCGATTAATTTCAATGTACGCAGATTACGTAACTTGGACAAGAGCTCCTTGAGACCTTTGAGCAGTTGGCCACCAGTGCCGAATAATTTAATACCCTCCGGATCGTTGGCTTGCGACATATTGCAGGGAAACACATAGACGAGCGAGCGTATGCGTGAGCCAACATTCTTGAGATCCTTTGGTGCTTTCACATCTGAACCCTTTTTTTCGATACAAAAAATTTAAAAGACCATTTAAATAAATAACAGGAAAAATATCGGTACCCACTTTGTCCATACTCCATGAAAGCATTGTCATAAATTGAAAGATATTATTGAAGCTATGCTCCGGTCGGAATTCTAGGCCGCGCAGATATTTTCCAACCCGTGAAAGACAATTCTGTGTTCGTATGTGATCCAAACAATATTGCCAACCCGAGTAATAGTTGTATTTGGCGCGAGTGAGTGTTCGATCGTCGACCAGAAAGTTTCTCCATACCAGGGGCAGATAGAAAGCGTTGTACCACTGCTTACACACCTGAAATCGATTAAAAATTATATAATATATTCATAAATATATATGTGTAAAGAACTGTATATGTATATAAAGGGTGTCAGGTGACAATTATTTGAAAATCTGTTTTCCCGTCTTGGCGTAAGTATATAAAGAGACTATATAACTTTTTCTACTTTATTGGCATATCCTTCTTCCTTTTTGCTGTTCGGTGCCAATTGGAGATTCTAAGTGTCGTCAGGTCCTTCTTCACCTGGTCTTTCCAACGGAGTAGAGGTCTTCCTCCCTCTCTGTTTTCCCCACCGGTTACTGCGTCGAATACTCTTTGAGCTGGAGTGTCTTCATCCATACGGACGGGATGACCTAGCCAGCGTAACCGCTGTCTCTTAATTCGCTGAACTATGTCAATGTCGTTGTATATTTGGTACAGCTCATCGTTCCACCGATTACAGTATTCGCCGTTGTTAACGCGCATAAAGCCATCTTCCGCAGAACCTTTCTCTCCAAATCTCCTAACGCCGACTTATAAGATGTTGTCATCGTCCATGCCTCTGCACCATCTAGAAGGACGGGGATGATAAATGACTTAAAGAATCTGGTTTTTGTACGTCGAGAGAGGACTTTACTTCGCAATTCCCTACTCAGTCCGAAGTAACAGCTTGTTGGATTTCGAGGCCTTGTTATTGGTAGTAATGCTGATTCCAAAATAGACGACTTCAAAGTTATATGTGAGCCAAGTCGCGAGCGCGACGACTGTTTGTTTGATGATAGGATATATTTCGATTCGCCCTCGTTCACTGCCAGACCCATTTGGTTCGCTTCTTTATCCAGTCTGGAGAAAGGAAAACTAACGGAGCGCTTGTTATGACTAATGATATCTATGTTATCGGCGTGCGCCGGCAGTTGTACACTTTTGTAGAAACTTGTAGCTTCTCTTTTCAGATCCGTAGCTCGAATTATTTTCTCCAGGAGTAGATTGAAGACATCACACTATAAGGAGTTTCGTTTGCTATCGAACGGCTCGGAGAGGTCCTTCCCGATCCTGATGGAGATTTTGGCATTGTGCAACGTCAGTTTACACAGCCGTGTTAGTTTTGAGGGGATACCAAATTCAGACATAGCGGCATAAAGGTAACCCCTTTTCGTGGTGTCAAAAGCAGCATTGCAATCGACGAAGAGGTGGTGTGTGTCAATTTTCTTTTCACGGGTTTTTTTGCAAGATTTGGCGCATGGAGAGTATCTGATCAGTTGTTGATTTTCCAGGCCTAAAGCCACACTGATAAAGTTCGTTCAGTTTGTTGGCGGTAAGCTTTCATTTTTCACACATCATACTCAATCTAACCTCATATGTAATGTTGAGGAGGCTTATCCCTCGGTAGTTGGCGCAGATTGTGACGTATTCGTTGTTGTGGATTGGACAGAGCACACTTAAATTCCAAACGTCGGGTATTCTTGCGACCGAGCATATTCTACAAAGAAGCTAATACTTGCTTTTTAACAGTTCTTCGCCGTTATATTTGAAAGCTCGGCCGGCAATCCATTGGCCCCCTAAGCTTTGTTGTTCCTCAGATGGGTAATTGGTATTTTAACTTCTTCAAGCTTGGAATGTATGCTCCATTGTCATCGTTTGGGGAATCGGTTTCACCATCTTCAAGTGTTATATTTTCACTGCCATTCAGCAGGCTGGAGAAGTATTCCCTTCCTAATTTCGGTATGCGTCAGTCACTAGATCCCTTCTGGGGGTGTATGTGAGTATGATCCCTTCTTGAAGCCTTCTGTTAGTCGGCACACCTTTTCGAAGAATTTCCGCGCATTACTCCTGTCGGCCAGCTTGTCAAGCTCTTCGTATTCACGCATTTCGGTGGCTCTCTTTTTTTCCGCAAATGCTTCTTGCTTCCCCCTTCAACTATTGGTATCTTCAGTGTGGACAATTATTTTTAGACACTCTATAAATTGTTATACTCACCAAACTAGCGTAATACCGTTCTCTGTAGGTTAAATATGAGAAGATTTCTTCCAACGGTATATCCGGTAAAGTATGCCATTCTGAATAGTTATTATCGTTTTCAGCTAGTTCTTCTTCTTGGGGTTCATCAATGTCTATATAGCATGCTAAGGGCGAAAGGTAATTGTTAATAATATACATAAGTTTATTATATTAAGATATAATTTTAAAGATGCTAGTAGTAATACATATAATATGTACTAACGCTTAAAAGTTCTACTTATTTACGTATGAGAATCGTGGTTCAGTAATATCTAAAGAACATAATATACCACGAAGGGAAAACTTCTGAACTAGAAACACCAATAGACTGATACACACGAAATGCTGGCCAGAGAGCTTAAGCGTACTGTCTGATCATGTATTGGAGCCGGGCTGACAAAAACATACATTTTCGGATATTTCCTTGAAACAGATTCTAAATAAAATTTTATAATAGTCCATAGAGTATATTAATTGAAATCTTGATTATTGTCTTCAAAATAGGTAAAGATTAATCCAACATTCCATACACTAGTTATAATATAGGCTGGGAAGGTCTTCTGTGCCTTCGGAATTCGAACTTTGGTTTGCGTCTTTTTTTGGTTTTGGCTCTGGCTCATTTTTGGAGAGCCATTCGTTAGATTATTAGACATTTTCAAAGACATATTCATAAAGCCACATCTCTTTAACAATAAACTAGGGTACACAGTTGGTTTGTCAGGCATTTCTTTTGCGACCTCTACTTGACGTCGATTTAAATGTTTTCGTACAAGTCTGGCATTGGCACGTTTCATATCCAAAACATTAAGCAAAATATGTTTAGTCTATCCATAAGAGATGCTTACATCCTCTGCTAACTCTCTGATGTCAACACGACCTTTCTTCAAGTACTGTTTCATATTGTTCTTCGAGACGGATGAACAATACGCATGAGGCAAGTTTTCGCTGGCTTTTTCCCTCTCTCAGGTACTCATACAAGACAACGATTGTAAGACCAATTCTGCTCTACGTTGCAGTAGTGTGATTTAATGTTGCAGGCCAAGAAAAGGTGTTCAAAAACTCGCTGCGATGTACGTATCCGAAACTGTAGCAATCACTCCAACGGCGCCTCTTGAACTAGCGCTAAACCTGCCATCTATAAATCTCTTGCCTGATAACTGACCGGCAAAATTGGCGGGGAGGCTATTTGATGCCGGAGAATTCGCACATAGTGTCATCAAATATAGCTGGTTGGGTAATGGCGGTTTGGCTAGCACCGACTACATGGCTCCACTTTTCAATTGGGAAAGAAGGTTCACAGTAAACATAGAAATAGATGGTTGACGCAAGTCATGTTAGTAGCATGCAACACATTAAACATTGGTACGGTTGGCTCTAAAATTGAGGATGAAGTTGGTACGAGGGTATCCTGTTCAGAGTTATGGTCCCCGTGGACAGGGGGTAGAATTTGCCCGGGATAAAGTATGCCTGTCGTAATAAGTGACTAAAATCCTATATAAAATATATCTGTTCTTTGGCTTGCCTCGAAATTTCAACATAGTTCTGTCAGAAATAGTGCTATAATATTCAGCTTGAACTGATATTATAGACTTTGAATGAGATTTCTTCTAATGAAAAGAGATTTGAAATTCAAGCGACAAGTGTCACCTGTAATTGCGTTTTAATGGGTGCTCAACTGGTAGTAGCAAAAGATACAAGGTCTGACCGAAGACTTGAATCTGGTACCACGAGGAGTAGTTAGCTCTTGGAGTTCACCCTAACCTGCTCATTGGGTTTTGCTCCAGCTCCACAGCACGGCAGAGGTTTTAGGTTGGCCTCGAAACCGATCAAGAGAAAAAAGGTGTCCCTTCCACCTGACCAATTGGAACCAAATAGTACTTGCGAAAGGTTTGTATGACCAACGCATTATTTTGATCTATGTGCTTTTAAGCAAGTTGTCATCGACAAGTGCTCAGTAAAAACACAATGACTGTTGTCTAGAGTTTGGTATAAGACCGCCGCACACTGCAGTATATTTCAAAAAACAGGTCTTTGCTATGGGAAAAACTACAGTACTAGCCTCTAATGTATCAGCAGACAATTCCAGAGTGAACAACTGGACAGCAAAGCAGCAATAAAGACTTTAAACTCGTTTCTCATATCTTACTTATGTATACTGAATGTCAGGTCACAAACGCACTTAGGGTTATGAGATAGTGGTTGAGATCGCCACGAGTTGTGTACAGTTGCCTCCCGAAAACATTTACAACTTTGGAAAATCCATGCATTACTTACAGGACGATCTGGACAGCTGCATGGCTCCAACGGAAACATCGGCCTGGTTGCGAAACTACAAAAGTCATGTGTTGGTGGAAATACAAGTATACAAAATTTCCACAGGTACTCGGCGTGCTGGAATACTCACAGTCTGTTGGAGGCAGACACGTGCAGAATGGAGACGTCAGATCAAGATGACAGCAGGAAATGGCAAAAGCAAGGCACCACGGCAACAAGGGGGCATTATTTGCGCACTTATCCCGCATTGGCATGCACTCAAACTGATATCCCAATGGACCAAAACTGGTCTATGTGTGGCTCAATAAGCTACCAGACTAACCTAACCTAATCTTATGAAAAATAAAATCTCGAAGTACTATTTCGTTAAGCAATTTATACATTATATTGTATACAATGTACCACGCATACAATTATACTTACAATTTAAATCAAAAATAGCTAGAAAATTGCGCGTCCGAAAAGACAAGTGAAAATCAACAATAGAGAATTTATTAAAACAAAAAACATAAATGGTTTTATGTATTATTTTAATACTCGTGTATAGATAAGTATATATGTATGTCTAAGAACTCATATACACATATGTACGAATGTACATATGTATATACATATATATATGTATATTTAAAAATTTGTTTCAAGCTTTCCTCAAAAATATTAATTGAAACAAAAATAATGCACGAATTGCTTATAAATGTTTTTGATTTCATGTAAATAGAGAAAAAATAATGTTTTTAAGAACTTAAATGGCGAATTGGAAACTAATAATAATTCGTACGTGCATTTTAATGTGTCAATATGTGTATGAGTATATGGCTTATGATATACAGTGGCTCACAGAAGTATTTCGCACAGCTGCTTGCGCATGCAAATACCAATTTCTCAGCTCAACTGATAAGTACGGCGGCGGTTCTATCGCGCATAAATGCTCTTCTGCAATAAATGATGATCCTATATAGATTTTTCGGGTTTCTCTCCCGAAAGGAGTGGAGCCTATAGCAAAGTTAAGCCAATCAATGATGATCCTATATAGATTTTTCGGGTTTATCTGCCGGAAAGAGTGGAGCCTATAGCAAAGTAAACAAGTTAAGCCAAGAGAGTAGGTGAATGCCACATTAGACCAGATTTAGACAGGTTTGGCGCTTCAAGCTTCCTGTATAGTGCAGTATCTTCCAGGCAGAAATCTATGCCGTCGGGAAAGCGAAAAAGATGGCTAACAACGTAAGAAACAACATAAATAAGTTCAATATATACCACGTTAGAATATATTATCACATTGCTTGACGTCAGAGAATGTTTTCAGAAGCAGAGAGGCAATAGATGTAGAGGTGTATAGTATATTGGGTTCCAAAAATGCCATCGAACGAGTAAGGGAAATACGAAAGCCACTAAAAACGATATACAATCAAAGTTCTAAAAGGGCTTAAAGACGGATTAGGGTGAGATGTAATCTCTTATTAACCTGCAGGATCGCCAAGATCATGTGCAAGAGCCTCGAAGAAGAACACACATGCTTTTTACTCACACGGTCCCGAAAGGACGCAGGCTGGTTGTTGGCGCAATGGCTGGTCTACTGGCATCACATGCGAGCGGCATGGGCATAGGTAATGATGATACATGCAGAAAATGCAGGGAAGTAGACATGTGGGAGACGCTGGAACACTTCTTATGCATTCTTTAGAAATGGTTTCAGATATCAGCAGTTCAAGAGACAGCAGGAAGTATCAAAATTAAGTATCAAGTCGCTCTACAGAATCGCAAAAATCGTTGATGTTCTGTATGATATACTGAATACTTCGCTTCAAATTAAACGGAAGCTCCAATTGACAAGTATTAAGGTTGAGTAGGTCTAGTATAACCTAACATTTACAATTATGAATGGCTCTCATTCGGTACTCTCTTAGGCTTGGCGATTCGCAGGCAACTGTGGCATTATAATATTAATTTGCTTAAGATTTTCACATAAAAAATACTTTTGGAAGTCACTGTACTTAAATGGTGATTGTGTTTGTAAATTATGGTGGATTAAATATATTCCCAAAAACAAAACTGTACTGAAAATTCTGCTAGCTGTTTAGTGTGTTTCGACAACCAGCTGTTCGGGAATGGCATTATTTACTAATTAATAATATATATACATATATTAGGGTGGGTAAAAAAAAAATTTTTTTTTCGTTCAGTTCGATAAATTGTGTCTGAAAATATTATCTATCTTATCTAATAATAATTAGTATTCGAGAAAAAAGTATATTTTTTACTGTAACAGTTCAAAATATAAAGCACCTGTTATCAAGGATTTGGTTGAGTTCCAGACGTAAAAATTCGGTTCAAATGGAGGCAACTCTAATATATATTTATATTATTTGAAGAACTTTCCAGAACCTGTTATGAAAGATTTGACCTATCACTAGACTTAAAAATTGGGTTCGAAAAGTCGCCACCCTAATGTATATATATTAGGGTGGGTCAAAAAAAATCCAAAATATTTTTAAATTCCAAAAAATTTTTGTCACTCAGTGCTCTGAAAATATGCTCTTAGACACCTCTAAGAAAGCTCCTTCTAGTATGAGCTCTTAATTGTAACGGGAAAGCCCTCCGTCCTATAGTTTTTTTTTTTATTTTTTTCTTATTATCAGACAGAAAGCTTCAAATTTCTTTTCCAACCACTTGAAGAAAAATCTTGTTTCATATATTTATGGACATTGATTGTCCCACAAAAAAGGTCTTATTAAATTTTTCAAGAAATATAACCATTCAGAAGGTATTAAGGGTTAAAATTTCATTATTTAAGCCAAATTTTTTGTTATGAGTTCTAATATTAAATGAAGAAAATCATTATAAACCGGCAAACCCATAGTTTGGTTTGAAATTTACTGATCTTTTTTAATTTTTATCTGATAATATGAAAAATTAGAAAACTATAATACGGAGGACCTTCCAGCTTTAAATAAGAGCTAATACTTGGAGAGACTTTCTCATGGGTGTCTTTGAAACTATTTTTAGAGTATCAAACGAAAAAGATTAGTAATTAATTTTTTACCCACCCTAATATCTATATTCCACAGTACCAAGCAAAATATTAGTTTATTTTTATCCATCCGAAGCAAAAAAAAATATTTGTTTATTTTCACCCACCCTAATATCTGTATTCCAGAGTAACAAGAAAAAAAATATTTATTTTTTACCCAACCTAATATCTATATTGCAGAGCACGAAGCAAAAAAAATATTCGTTTATTTTCACCCACCCTAATATCTGTATTCCAGAGTAACAAGCAAAAAAAATATTAGTCTGTTTGCCCACCTTAATATCTACATTCCAGAGCACGAGCAAAAAAAATATTCGTTTATTTTCACCCACCCTAATATTTATATTCCAGAGCACCAATCGAAAAAATATTGTTTTTTTTACCCACGCTAATATCTATATTCCAGAGTAACAAGCAAAAAAAACGTTTTTTTCACCCACCCTAATATCAGTATTCCAGAGTAACAAGCGAAAAAAAATTACTTTTTTAGTACCCACCCTAATATCTATATTCGTACATATAGTAGTTCTACCGTTATACCGTCTTACCCTCATCGTTTTGGTCGATCTTCCAACCGGCTTTTTGCATTACCTCTCGGCGTCGGGATATCGTAAGTGCGGCCATTTTGCAGGTCCCACACTAGAACTTATTTCTAGTATACGCAAAACTTTTTTGTTTTCTTTTGTAATTTTTTTTTTTTTTTGGGGGGTTTTCAAAATCTTATTTGAAGCACATCACCAAAGTAGCAAAAAGAGCAAAAGTAGTCCAGCAAAACTCCAACATGTACACATTGAGTAAACTAACGGTAAATCGCAAGTTGCGCGTAAAAGTAAGATTTCACTTCTTTGACCCACTTTTTTTAGAAAAATATTGAAAATGTTTGAAAAACGAAATTGCACAATTTGGTCGTCCTCAAATAGTTTTTCATATTACCAAACAGATTCGCGACGTATTTTCGACTAGAACAACGGTTGCGAACCGAGAGCCGATGGCGCAGGTACACGAGTGGCGCGATGCGCGCGATTTGTATTTTCGAAATGTAGCAAATTTTTGAAATTTCTATTTTCTAGTTTTCTTTGAGCGACACAGTTGTTGTTGCAAACATACACAAACACACACAGAAAAGCTTCTGTGCATATGTTTGCGGAAAATAGAATCGAATTAAATAACAAAAAAGAATTATTTAATCGTTACGTTCGCTATTTATTTTTAAAAAGCAGCGGCCAAAAAAAAAAACGATTATTTAATCTTCGTGTTTTCTTTCGACGTTTCACATTTTTATTTTTGTTTGTGTTGAAAATTTTTGTTTTTGCGTTTTTTTATTGCGGCTTGTTCGTAAACGTCCGTTGCAGGCAACCACTGACACATTTCACTTTTTGAAAAACGACGCACGAGCGTTTGCCGTTTGCTCGGACCATTCCCGGTGATTCGAAAACGTCTGATTGCAGCTCGGCACTTTTATTTTTTATTTTTCCCTTTTTTTAGTTGTTTTTGCTCTTGCTTATGCTCGCTGTTTCTAAACACTATTTTGATAGCAGATTTTTATATGTATTTTCATGTATATACATTAGGGTGATTAAAAAAAAATATTATGAATGATGAAACACATAGTTTTGTAGGAAATTTACTGCTCTATAAAAATGGTCTCATATGATTTTTCGATTAAGTTAAGCGTTTACGAGATATTCATCGTCAAACATCAATGCATATTAGGGTGGATCAAAAAAAAAAATTTTTTTTCGTTTGGTACTCTGAAAAATAGGTTCCTAGACACCTCTAAGAAAGCCTCTCCACAAATCTATTCACAATAATAGTTTTTCATTGAGTTATAAAATTCATAAGATATAAAGAATTTTTCCAAAAATAGTCAAATAAATATAAAATATAATAAAAATATTAGAGCATTTAATTTCCTACAAAACCTAATTAACAAGACATTTTTTCAAGTAGTTGGAAGCGAGATATAAATTTTTCTATCTGATAATAAGAAAAAATAGAAAACCGTTAGGCGGAGGACCTTCCCGTTACAATTAAAAACTCATATTTGGAGAGGCTTTCTTAGAGGTCAGGAACCTATTTTTGCGAGTACCAATTGAAAAAAAAAATTTTTTTTTGAATCACCCTAATATATGTACATATAGTATATAGTATATCAACATATGTACATAAGTCCTTACATATCTGATGTATCGCATTTTCCCTTGCATATCCACGGTTTTGTTTTGCTTTGCGGTTTTTGGTTTTCACGTGTCGTTTCATCCGTAATTTAAATCGACAAATTATTTTATACAAATATGTATGTATGTAAATATGGATTAACGTAGAAAAATAGGAAATTCGAAGTGACGGAGAGTCTTGTGCGTGCGACGAAAGCTGCGAGCCCCCTTTTGGCATAATTTTATCCACCACAGATGTTGAGTTGTTTGATTGTCGTCACAGAAAATGTTTATCAAATGTTTATGCAAAGGGTGATCCATTTCGAGGTCTCCTAATTTCTTTAAGAAAAAACACAGAAACTTCAAATTTAATGGGGAATGTTTATTATCATTCGAAAGCACATTCTTTGGCATTTATTTTTTGAAAATTATCTCTTTCAAATGTTGGCTGCGGCCACGTCTCAGTTGTTACAACCATTGAGTCCAATTTTCGTTGACTCTTTCGAGTATTACGACTGGTAACTGGCGAATGACATGAGTGATTTCCGCTCCAAGGCCTGAATTCAAGCGGGAAGACTTTAGACTTTACATATCCCCACAGAAAAAAGTCTAACAGTGTGATATCACACGACTTTGGTGGCCAATCGACCGATCCAAAACATGAAATTATCTGCTGACCGAAGTGTTCTCTCAATAAATCCATTGATTGATGCGATGTGTGGAAAGTGGCGTCGTCTTGTTGAAACCAAACGTTGCCGAGAACACGAGCTTCAATTTCAGATATCAAATAGTCGGTTATCATGGTGCGATAACGGTCGCCATTGATAGTTACGTTCTCATCGGCATCATTATGGAAGAAATATGGACTGATGATTCCACCGGTCCACAAACCACACCATACCGTTGTTTTTTCTGTATGAATTGGCAGGTCTTGAATCTCTTCAGGTTGCTTTTTGTTCCAAAAGTGACAATTTTGCCATTTAACATACATACTGAGCCAGAAATAGGCTTTGTCGCTGAACAAAATTTGGCTCGAAAACGTCGGATCTTCTTGGAGTTTTTCAGGAGCTCATAAAGCGATGCGATGTCGCTTGGAAAGGTCGTTTTTGTTTTGCTTCGTTATTTGTATTATGTACGCTTTCAATTTAAGATCTCGACGTAAAATGCGCCAAATCGTTCCATACGTCAGTCCGAGTTACAGTGAACGGCGCCGAAAAGACTCTACGGTTTTCGTGTACACTCTCCGCTACGGCTGCTGTATTTTCTTCACTGCATGCTGGCCGTTATCTGTTCGGTCGAATATTATCTAATAATGAATGCTGGGTCTCAAGATGGGTGATGGTGTTGCGAATAGTAGGCTCACGATTATGTTGACCAATTGTTGAGCGCAGCGCGCGAAACACATTTTTTACAGAACATGAATTTTCGTTATTAAGTTGAATGGCTTGAAACGCTGTTCAGGCGCAAGTCTTTCTATGGTGAAATGCCAAACAATACTGAACAAAAATAACATGACAGCTTGACACGACTCACGCGTGATCTGTCAAAAACAGGCTATTGAAAAAAGTACTTCTACTTGGAACATCCTATATATAAGCACATATATATTTCTATGTAAATAATACATAAATATATGAACAGCAATTTGTTTATGTAAATAATCTGTTTTGATATGAATGTGAGCAGCTCTGAGATAAGTTGGGCACGCGACTAATTATGCAAATATGAATTCTAAATCATATTGTTGATTTCGGTTTGTTTTGGTTTTGAGGGGCGTACTTTCTAAGCAGCTTTGTTTACAAATAGATATATGAATGCGGTTTGATAAGTAAAGGAACTAATTTAGTTATAGTCAATGCGCCAAACGTTAGAGAGTGGCGAATCGAACAAACTACACCAGCCGTTCAAAGAGATCCGCAGTACTTGAGATGCAATTTTGCGCCAACTTGTCGAAATGAGTCTTTACTTGATGGTGGAATTTTTCTTTCCGGGTCATACAACATTTAATTACTTGAGTTTGATTACTGTTCATACCTTCGATTTTCTAAAAACATGTATTAATTTCATAATATGATTTTTTATTATCTGAAAAATTTTTTGAATTATACTTATATTCTGCATTTTGATGAAATACCTTTTGCCTTCGGCCAGGGTGTGGTTTTTCAGTCCTGGCTTTAGATTAGGTTTCTCCCATCCGAAAAATTTTGTAAAAATCGGAACAAATAATAGTCTAAAAGTGCCCAGCCTGGAGAATATGGTGGGTGTGGTAGCCCAACTCATTCAAGCTGCAAAAATTTTGCCGAGTCATTAAAATATAATGAGGTCTCCAATTATCCTGGCGTAACACTATATCTTTTCCATTGAACAATTCTGTCTTCTTCTGTTTGAGTGTATAACTCAATTTATCCAGCTGATGCCAAAAAGCTTCAGAATTAATCGCGATATTGTCGGGTAAAAGCATAAACGAGCCCTTTGAAATCCCACAAAACAGACATCATAAACTTGTTTTGTTGACTATCGGCCTACGAAGTGATCTAATCTGGTTCATCCTTTTTAGACCAAGATCTCTTGCGCTTTACATTCTTGTAAACAACCCACTTTTCGTCGTCAACACGAGGATACAAACATTACAAAAACTAAGTCATTATATTATTTTTGATTTCTGATCGGGTCTGAGTTCAGATTTTTTGTGCAAAACTTAGAAAAAATCTCCAAAACTTTCCCATACTTACAATATTTCTTTAGAGCCTTTTTATCAGCCTATTTGTAGACATGGATACTGTAACTCGAAAACCCAAAAATGAAACAAATTATCATGTATATTTTTTAAATACAGCTGAGATCATTCCAGCAACAGCAAATGCGCTTGGCACAGTGCCCTGAACTGGACTGAAGGTATTTTTAGAACTTCCAAAGGAAACTAATTTTCTAATAATATCAGTGCCTATAGACAAAGGAGATGCTACCAAGTATGTTCGTGTAAAGCTGTACAAACATTTATACATATGTACATATTATATATACATACATACATGTATGTACTCGTATGCGCTGTTATTTATAGCTGGAATAATTTTTCGCGCCTCTTCACAGTCTAAGGCATACATGCATAACACATAGACTAATTATAAATATATGTTTGTATATGTGAAACGATTTCAAAATACGCAATCATTTCCAGCTCATGACGTCACGGTATGTTTCTTCAAAATATTGTAAATAAATAAAAATGGGTTTAAGGGCAAATTGTTGAAATCTGTAGTGTTAGTGGTACTTAAAGAAGAAAGAAATTAGCATTAGGTTAGGTTGGTTTGGTGGGCTAATAAAACACGCATACAACAGTTTTGGTTATTTGCGATACCAGAAGTTCATGACGAGTAGTCATACTTTAGGATGTCTGCGCTTGAGATTAATTTCAAAATAGACTCTGTGGCCTCACTACTGATAACACTGCCAGTGTCTCATTCATGGTATGAGTTTGAACTTTTTTTTGCTATGTTCCTGTCCAGATCGCATAGACATGGGCATGGGTTCTCCAATGTTGTTCACATTTTTGGTTGGCAGCCGTACACCACTCTTGTCAAAATCGTCCACTATCCAATTGCCCTCGATGCTTTTGTAATCTAGCAGCTAGTTGAAGAGAGGTCGCTTGTTTTTGGCGACACTCTCCAATTCAGTAGTATAACACTGGGCAGAATTTCCAGAAGAGAAAAATCCATATGTGAGCCTAAAAGTATGCTAATTTTTTATCAGTTTAGAATGGTGGCACATTTTTTTTGCTAATAAAAATTGAAAAAACTTCCATTTATTTTGCATAATTAATATTTATAAGACTAAGTGAACGACTATCAACACCCAGCACTGGCCATTTTGTATGATTTTGATGAGAGTATGATTCCATTCTTGTTCAACTCGCTGTCAGGGCTCATCGGTTGGAGCGCTTTTCTATTTTTAGTAGCCGCGGAGCTATGTAGTCTCTCATGCATCAGCAAATACTTCCAAATTTAACATCTATGAGGACAGCCAAGTGACAGCTTTTATCTCGTTTCGCATATCAGCCAGAAGTGTCTTGGAAAGAAGGACAGCAGTGGACAGTCAAAACCTTGTGATTTCACTCCTACTAGGCGCCAAGTCACAACGACATCGAGGGCAATGATAAAATGGACGAAATTATCGAGAGTAGTGTATAGCTGTCACGAGAAAACTTGATCAAACTGGACAGGAGTACAGCAAGGAAAATTAAAAAGCGGTGGACTGATCTATCGGGATACAAAACTGAAAAAAATTATGTGTAAAGCGGTAGATCGGATATATACAAAGTTCCTACTCGCGCTTGATAAAAGGGACTATAGAAACATGAATGGAAAACTCACTGAACACAGCCTGCTGGCAGCACACATCTATAGAATGTGACTGACATATCGCGACGAATGCAGGAAATGTCAAGAGCAAGTCATTACGGAAACAATGCAACATATCTTGTGCGCTTGTCCCACATTGGCAAGGCTACGCTTCATGCAGACACTGTAAGAAGTACTATATTATTAGTGAGACCGCTTAGGCATACTAAAGTAAGACTACTTCTCAAAGACTTCATAACAGAACTACAACTGGTATCGCAAAAGACCAAAACAGGCATAAGCGATGCTCGTTAGTCAATCAGATTAACTAATCCTCATCCTCACCTATTGCGAAATGTTTACGTTTTCGAATACCCAAAAATAATAAGTTTTATATGCATGTTTATACATTTAAATACGCATTTTATTATTCTTTCTTATACATAATTGGTTGTCAAAGAAGTCTTGCGGTATTTTCGCTAGTTGGCGCTGAAAGCGCGTAGTTCTAGTTTTATTCGTCGCATCGGGTCATGCTATACCTTTGTGGAAAGCTCATTTCAAGCGCTAACACGTGTTTGATTGATTGTCGTTTCTTTTAAGTCGTTCGCGAGTTATAGCGTCGCAAACATGGAGCAAAATAAAGAGAAAATACGGCATATTTTACAGTACTACTGCGATAAAGGCAAAAATGCATCTCAAGCCGACAATAAAATTTTAGCAGTTTACGGACCCGATACAGTTTCCATTTCCACCGCACAACGATGGTTTCAACGTTTTCGTTCTGGTGTAGAGGTGGTCGAAGATGCGCCACGCTCCGGAAGACCTGTCGTCGAAAATTGCGATAAAATCGCTGAATTGGTCGAAAGAGACCGGCATAGTAGCAGCTGTAGCATCGGTCAAGAGCTGGGCATGAGTCATCAAAAATTTATTTCAATATCAATAAAAAAAAATTCTATAAAAATACCGCAAGACTTTTTTGACAACCCATTATTAATTTGTACTTAAATATTTTTTGTTCATCCTGTTTTTCAATAATTGAAATACAGTTTTCTCCCTTTGGCATCCCAGTTCATCCGCATCGTTTCGATCGACGCCTCCCTGACTAGCCCACTGTAGAGCTTAATTGAAAATTTCAATTGCTTCATTTGGTTTGATTTTCTGCGGCGTCTCTAAGGTGCAGTCCTCATTTGATTCGTGCTCTGGTACAATATCGTCGTCCGCATTATCTAACTCAATATCTTCGTTCCACTTACGAATGGTTGGTAGCGTATGTACATTCACTCCAAAATTTTTAATAAGAGACATTCGTAATAACTTATACATACATATATCTTTGAGAACTTCTACCGACAAAATAAACATTAGGATTTAAACTGAGAAGTAGATTAATTGTGTTGCTCATTAAGGAGTGAAATTTGGCTTCCCATTTTTCTTATAATAACTCCAATGGCATGATATCTTCAGGATCATCATCGTTTTCCGTCAAATTTAAAATATTCTTCTAGCAATTAGCTAAGATTTCTTCACTGACACGACTTCAAGCACCTTTTAAAAGATTAAATCGTTGCTGTTTTTAATGTTAGTTTCTTCATTGACTAGAGCAAAGCGGATTTCGTCGCTGCTATTGAACTATTGAAACTAGAAGACTGTTTGCAGCGTCGTGATTTTTATTGCATTCTCATCCATCGGTTGAATGAGGGTAGTAAGATTTGGTGCTACGAGGTTTGACGATTAAGTAATGAGACTGATTTTATTGCCGCGCTTGTGGTAAACTTTTCTCTCTTTCCGGCATTCCTCCCCTCTCCATTGATATATGTACCATCGCTCTAGCTTATTTAGTTCGCCTGCTGCGTCAAGTTGAGTAGACGTGTGTTTGTAGTGCTCGTCACGAAAATGGAAAAACGAAATCAAGCGCAAGTCGTCGCGTTAAAATTTTGCGCCAGATTGCGCGAAACAGCTTCGGAAACGTATGCTAAAATTGTAAGAGTGTATGGTGATAGTGCTCTTAGTCCCGGAAACCAAACGCCAAAGCTCACAATGGTTGTCTCCGCGCCCGTCATGATCCAAGCGAACTTTGAGTTCTTGTACTCAATGAGACACAGAAATTTTTTAAAACAGCGTTGATTCTTTTCTTCTGATTTTGAGTTTAAGAGTACCAGTGGCGTTTGAGCAACACAAAAACGTGATTCGTTGCTTCTCGCACTTTACGCCCGGGGATGTCTTTCCAAACTGGAGATATTCGTTTTTTTTGGCAGAAGTTTCCGGAATAAACCGGACTCGTCAGCATAATATAGCTGAACCCTGACCAAGTTCAATTCGGTAATTTTAGCTCTAAGTTTTCCTGTAAAAGGTTAACTAGCTGAGGCTGTGAAGAGAACTTTTTTTGTTTGCAACATAATCGAAATTATAGTGGTTCTACAATTCCTGGTTATTAATGCAAAGGCGTGGCAGTACACCAGTAGCTATGCACCTGCTTAAATAACAACAAATGAAAAGGGCTTCCAACCAACCTTAATACCAACATAACGAGTAATCAATTAAAAAAATGCAGTGAATTTTAATTTTATTACACTCCCATCTCACATCCTTTATTTCGCAAGAATTATACAGTTTACAAGAGTCCATTATAAAAATGGTACGTAAATTAAATGTATTAGAAACGAATTAAGTACGTTTTATTAGTATTGTAGTTATGTATCATTTGCTTTAATATTAACTGGCACTTAAATACTAAACAAATCATTAATTAAATTAGCTTGACAATTTCAGAAAACACAACACATACATACATACCTTCTACAAATAGGGAGAGTAGAGGCTTAGAGAGCAGCGTTAGGGGACATTACATATAATTAACACACTCGATAATGTAACGGTAACACTTATTTACATAACTACCGTTATAGTATGCATATCTGTACGTATGTATGTATGTATATTGGCCACTGTATTTATTGCATAGAATTAACTTGTGTGCGCACTCATTTACATATTTGTGCTTAAAAGCTAAGTGATAAGCTTTCGTTGTTATGCATAATGATTAGGGGGGGTTTTAGAAGAAGGCACTTAAAACAACTAAAAATATTAGAATTATGCGCGTGTGTGTATGTGCTGGCTTAAGCGCTGCGACATGCGCGCTTTTGTTAAACGAAGAGCACCAATTGCGACACACAGCCGAAAGCTTTTCGCGCTCTTGCAATGCACAAAAAAAAAAGATTTTCGCATGCACGCGTGTGTGTGTGTTGATTATTTCAATTGAACGTTTCGCAACATTTCAACTCAAAGCTAAAATATTTCCTGCAGTTAAATAATCTAGTTTGGTTAATATACGCCCCCCGCACTCATACTACCGAGCTTCCGCAAGCGACATGCATGTCGCTCTACAATTACGCCGCACGATGTGCTTTACTTGAGCTTTCGTCGTCCATCGCCGCTGCGTATATTTGACGAAAGTGCCGACTTCGAGGCGCTCGTGGTGGAGGAGTGCCGCAACGAAGATTGATCGTCCTTGAGATGATCGTGTCGACGTAGTGTGCGCGTAGTGGGCGTCTCCGATTTCTTACCGGTACGTGAGAGCGTGCTCGTACTGCTCATGTGCGGCTTTCGCGGCATTGTCGCCATCTGTGGTGTGGAGACACAAAATATATTAATTCTAAGAAATTACTTATTTTCTCATAAAACTCACTCGTTTGTTTTGCTCTTGTGAGTAATTGATTTCGTAACCTTCGCTAATGAGCTTCGGTTTCCATGGCGCCAACATCGAGACAGAGCGTGAGACGGTCCGTGTCATCGGCTGTAACGGTTGAGGTTTGCTCTTGTTCGAGCGCAGATCGTCACGTGATATGGAACGACGTCTCAAGTGATATGGCTGTGGTATGGCACCGACTGTCGTGGCATGCAAATAGACGACACTGCGTTGACTGTGTAAACTGGATTCGCCTTCAGTACCCGAGCTCTCGGCCGGAAAGCGGTCACGTTCTCTGCGTTTGTCATAGAATGTCATTTATATTCAACTATTTACTTGCAATCGACTATGTGTGTGTGAGACTCACCTCGAGTAAGCAGATGTGCCACGGCGTTCAGCACTACGTGCCGGTTTTGGTGGTCCTATCAAGTGGTGATGATGAGTTCGTCTGACTTCTCTCTCATTGCCACCTGCATCAATGCCATTCGGCGTTGATGTGGACATGGCCAAAGGCGTGCCGTGACGATCGTTGCTACGTCGATAAGTGTGATCATCATACCGATGCGAACGATCCAAACGTTCACGTGACAAGGTGCGCGCACCGCCAACGCCACCGTTGGGACGTTTGTGTTGATCTTCAGTTTCGGACCCACTCTCCGATATATCGTCCAGATCACGTGAGCGTGAGTAGTGTCGTCGTTTGCGGAAATCGACTTCATCGCCGCCCACTTCACCGCCATTTTCCAAATTATGCATCGAAGAACTTTTGTGGCGTGAAGCGCCAACACCACCACCAGTCGTTTGTGTGGCAGCGGAGAGGTGACGGCGATAGTCGCTTTGTGTGGGATTGCTATTGAGGCGGTCCAAATTATAAGCGCTCTGTGAGTATTTTTGCGACCGATTCAATGTGGTTGCTACAGTGGGGCGTTGTCTACAAAAGGAAAGGTAGTTGTGTTAGAAAGTTGAAAGCGATCGGGTCTCTAATTATATACTTACTTGAGTGTAGTATTAGCTTTGGTTATAGTCGGCGGATTCGAGTCTATATCCGTATCTCCAAAGAAACGCAAGTTTTTGGGTGGTATGGGTGGTGGCGCTGTGCTAGTACGCGCCGAATTCTTCGTACGTTTCATTGTTGAGGACTCGCTCTGTCCGTTAACCGAAACATCAAGCTGGAGAGAAAGTGTTATAATGATTATTAAAACGTGCCACAGTATTTATTTATTTACATATATTATTTTTTATTAAAATTAGAGTTCAAAGTAAATGCTCGATTAAGCCACTTGAGGTCTCATCGGAATCGCAGCCGATTAAAAGGTGATGAACTGACAAGAAAAGGTACCCTAGCTCCAGTGCTACTGTCCAGCATAGCTGTGCCTAGCAGGAGCTTATACAGCGCTGGGCTACAATCGGTTTATGCGCCATCAAGATCTTTTTGGCCAAGATCGATCGTAAGAGATCTAGTGGGCTCTGTGGCATAGGCGCCAGTAGAGCTTGCCACTCCCTGGGTGTGGGATGCAATTGTCTTATGGACGTCCATGCTGTAAGGTGGGGAACCTTACCGATCGCCAGTGTATGGAAGAAGACTAAGTGGAAACATCTCAATATTTCTTTCTTAATTGTCCCGAGTTTGCGAGATTACGGGTTAAACACTTGGGAACTCATGCTTTTAGACATCCCACTGAACAGGTCGGAATAGAAATTACAAATTTGTATTGGCCACTAGGCGCTTTGCTGACCTATAAGATCGAACACAAGAGTTCCATTTTTATATCTTCACAACGGAATGCATAGTGTGAACCTTTGAATCAGTCATCTAACCTAACTTTGTCCATGACATGTCCTGACGGCCTCACTATTAACCAGTTATTTGGACTTAACATTGTCTATGTTAAGGCAAATCTGTGCTGTTATAATCGTTACATGAGGTTGGACTTTGATATTTTCTGTAAAATGGTATAAAAAGTACACTGTTTTTAGGAGAGATATCAAGGAACCCATAAGCAAAAACTATATCATATTTGTATATAGAAGATATTAGCAAAGTACATCAAGTTGTTGATGAACCAATTAGATGTAAGCTGAGTAAAATGAGGAAATCTACCTTAAATTTGCGGTCATCTTAATTGTTGTCTAAGGATCTAGTTTATCCTGAAGATATTATGGTATATCGGCAGTATGAGAGACTTTTATGAGAAATGTAGAAATACTTATACATATCATCTGGGCTTATACAATGCTTTTCGCCCATCTAGTAGCTCTGACGGCCGGCGATATGCTGCACAAAGAGTGATTCATTATAATTTACTATGTCGACAATTTCCTTATATCCTCCTCTAACAGGTGTTTCGGAAACAGCGGCATAGCAAGAGTGGAAAAAATATTTTAATATTTTAGAGACATTTTTAAACGAAAATCTACTAAGGTTGTATTTCTTGGGAATAATAACTAACTTACTTCCTCCGACATTCAGATTTTCAGGAGAATCTACACATGAAATATCTGACTCCGGGCCCTAAAAAATGGCTAATCATTATCGACGCCATTCTTATGGCAAGTCAAAGATCTGCCGAGGCTTGCTGAGGCCAACAATTAGAGATTACAATAAATGTACAGTGCGAACACTGGTAGGACCAGACTTTATGTCCACTTAATAGATGGTCCTTAATAAAAAATTAAAAAAAGTTGGGACCAACCAAAGTGTACGATTAATGCAGATGTCTATTCCCACGACAGTCAGGTCTACGTAACCGGAATGGACTCGGATTTTTTCCGTCCAAGGACTGTCAACTCGAAAGATTTCTACGCTACTACAACTACAACAAAATTAATGGAGATGTCCGTTTAATAGAGTGTTCCTTTAGTAGAGATTGGGACCGGCCAATGTGTACGATTAATGGAGATGTGTGTTCTCAAGATAGTCGAGTCTATGTAATCGAAACGAACCCGGAATTTTATCCGGCCAACGACTGTCAACTCGACAGATTTCTGCTACCACTACATCTTCAACAACATTAATGGAGATGTCCGCTGCAAGGGAGCCCAACTCATAGTTATCTCGACATCAAAAAGCCTCTTTTTTGTCGAATAATAACGCCCGTTGGGGAGATAAACTTGTAATGAGCGTCACATAGATATATGCACACATTTTGGGGCTGAACGAAGATGAAGTGGAACGTTGCGATGCAAATTTAATGGTTTACTGAACTCCAAACTGAGCTTCAGCTTATTGCCATTGAACATTTACAACCTAACCAAATGCCAACTCACCTTTTCTTTTGATTTGCTCTTCGAGCGCCTGTCCAATGACTTGAACCAGCTGACTTTCTCGGGCTTAGCGAGTGGTGACTCCTTCTTCGGCTTGTCGGATGAGGTACGCTTGAGCAGCAATGGACTAGCTTTGGGTGTAGACAGACGTCGACGCATCGAGATATCCGTGGCCTAAATAAACGAAACGCAACAAGCCAATTAAGTAATATGCTAATTTATAAGAGTACGAGTATATTGAATGATTTATTGTAAGCGCTAGAACTAGTTCGCAATTGACTGCGGATGGCGGCGCGTGGCACAATTCCACGCCCATAAAAAGGAGCGACATTTACACACACATAACTGCATATAAAGTCAGAAAATAATGGCACACAGCAACTGTGGAAAAATGTAACAACCTGTTGGCGAGTCAACAAAAGCAACAACAATGCTGTTGGCACACAGGTGCCAAGTGCTGAAATGGAATACTGAAATATGTCTGCGCTGGCAAAAGCTACCCAATGAACTCTGCGGTGCCCACAAACCCATAGCGGCACGTGAGCGTGTGTGCGACGCGGTCATATGAGTGCAAGAAAACAACAAAAACAACAACAAACGTTGCTATGCACACTCGGTTACTGTGCCACAACAACAACAGTAGAAACAACAACAGCAACAACAGTAGCAACAACAACAGTAAAAACAACAACAACAAAAGCAACGTCTTAGACACTCGCAAACCAGCAGGCGCACCTCCACCCGCAGCCAGCGCTCAATGCAAGCACTCGCATGTATGCTTGCAGCTATGTATGTGTGTTTCTGTGTGTTTGTGCAGCTGTCGGTGTCCCTTGCCTGTGGCCTAATAAGCGAAACGTGAGTTCACATGCTAACAATACCTGTTCGCTGCACAGCCCCAAAGCCATACACCAGCCACAACCGCCACCACAACAGCGCCACCGCAAAGGCGCACCGCACAGTTAACCAAAAGTACCGTAAATGCGCGGCAACAACAGTGTTGTTGGTGTTGCTGGTGCAATAATATGCACAACAAGTGCAACTTGCGGTCTATGTATGAAGGCAGCATGCCATAATACACCACAAGGCGGCAGCGACAACATTGCCATAGTGTATATGTTGCATGTAATCACACGCACACCACAAACGTGTCGATTGACCACACGAGTTCGGCCCGTTGGCAATTGATTTCTTGCGGCTTCAAATTCGACTTTATATAACCGCCTATGCGCGGCGCCAACCGAACGCCCGCCCGCCGCCATGCCCTGTTATAGTTTCTTAAAGACAGTCAGCCAACAAGCCAGCGCGCAAGCGGCCGCAAAAAGTTCCAATCAAACGTGTTTGCCTAGTTTGCTGTGGTTGCTGTGTTTTTGTTGCTGTCTTTTTGCCGTCTTTTTGTTGTTTGCCGCTGATATTAGACCTGATTATTGGCGGTATCTGTTGTTGTTGCTGTTGTGCTCCAATTGTGGTATGTATCGATTTAGAAACAAGCTGCATTTGGGCGCCGTGACTTACTTTCATTTTAAGCATTTTTCCCCCCTTAACTGCCTGTGCTCCACCCTTTGCGTCGTTGGCACCTTGCATTGGCAGCACAGCCTGTTGCAGACGCGGGTGTGTTCATTTTCCTCGAATTCGCTTTCAATTAGTGCAAATATTTATGCTCACAAGCGCCAAATTTACATTGCATAGTTGAATCCCAATACCACAGTCTTGTCTCTATGCCTGGTCGTGTATTGCAAGCCAAGCGCTAAGGTTCGTAGAAGCTTTAGCGACGTCATCGTCAAAGTCTCATTGTGCGCCGACTTGAGTTGATTACAGGCAACAGCGGCGGCCACCTGCAGCTCTACCGAGTCAGCCTGCATCTCTAGCGAGCCAACCTGTATCTCTACCGAGCCAACTTACAGCTCTACCGAACCAGCTTGCACCTGAACCGAGCCAACTTGCATCTCTACCGACCCAACCCGCAACCCCATCAAGCGTACGCCAGCCATACAATTTCTCAGAGTAGTAAAAATACTCATGTGTCAGTATTATACCGCTTCATACCCTCTTCACGTTATATGTATCTCCTGGTTGCTGTACTAATGAATTTGTTAAAAAGGTCAGAGGCTCCGGCAGCGTCTCGGTACAAGTTTCGAAGCGTCTTTAATTTTGTTGTTGCGATGTAGCGCTTTGGAGAACACACTCCTTTAACATGTAATTCAATTAGCTGTAGTGTTTACAACAACAAAGTGGTGTAGCGGTATAACTGCACTTTGGGCGAACCCTACACCCACTAGGACGTGTATCTTTTCGATGTTGTTGCGAATCTCATGAAAATTATTTCGGGATTTTCGACCCCGCCTATACTTGATAAGGGTGTTTTTTGTGGTTTTCAAGGAAAAATAAAATGCATCGAATAAATTCCAGCCGAGAAACCCATTTTCGACCACTTTTTACAGCGAACTCACAAAAAACGTCTCGCACGTTCTATACTACAGGCCTCGACTCGAGATAATGCGCTCAAAAAAGTGTCCTCCAATAAATTGATTATCACGTTGGCCTTTTTTTTGTAATCAAAGGTCGTCCATATCAACATTTTTTGGTTCAGACACGAAAAAGTTGTTAACCTTGGCTCAGCATACCCTATAGTATTCCCCATTGACTTTTACATTATGCTTTCATCTTGTTGGAAGCAGAGGTCCTCCAATATCAATTTTCTTCAATTCAGGCACGAAAAAGTTATTAGTCATGGCTCTCTGGCATTCCCCATTGACTGCTACATTATAGTCGGCTTCATTCTTGAAAAAATGCGGACCAAATTCTACCTTTAGAGGGACTTATGAGAATGTAAAGCCGTCTCAGCTTTGGATTATAATCACTACAAATGCTACAATTTCCCTTCATAAAGAACTCAATCAACCAAAAGCAAGGTTCATCACGGAAGAAATTTTTTTGCGAAAATCGAAATCGGGATTGTAGGCTATCGCTTTTTAGATTCATTCACCGAACTTTCGACGAGTTTTATCGTCGTTCGGCAGCACTTCTTTTATGAGTTCGATTTTGTCAGCCCGCATACCCAGATCCGTGCGCAAACTCATCTAGAATGTGGATGGACACAACTGCAATTGCTGCGCGCGATAAGGGCTACCATCGCATTTTCTTCGATACTCTACTCTACAGCAGCAATAGCGTCTTCTGCAAACGGTACGGTCTCTGAAGATGCATTATTATCCAGAGATAAAATGTGGTGCGAAACGATCCATGGTTGTTCGAACTACCGACTCTGCTGAGAATCCCGAAGTTTTCGGGTTTAAAAAACTGAGTTTTCACTATTTCGAAATTCCGGTATTAACCTCCCTAGCTATACATAGGTAGGGGCATGTAATTTAAGGTATTGTACCGATTTAAGTGAGCTCATTTATTCGCTTCGAAGAGGTCAAAAAGTTAATTGATTTTCACAACTACTCAGCGCCGTCTGCTGTAGAATTACAAAGAATTTTTGGTGGCGACTAATAGCAATTGAATTATATATTGAAATGTGTTTTGCCATTAATGCTGTGACTAAATCAGAGCGAGAATGGTAATTATTTTTTTTATTTATTGAAACTTCCTATTATTAAACTGCTGCTCTTGGTATGAATCGCGAATCGCTGCTACAACGCATAAAAATTATCCATTTCCCAAGCGGACCGGTGATGAAAAGTGGCTCGCTTACGACAACGTTGAGCGAAAATGTTCGCGATTGAATCGTGTTTTTGAAAATGGTCCCTAAGCTAAGATTAACAGTCCGGTCCAGTGTTTGCTGGGACTGGCAGGGTATGACTTTGTTTTCCATAATGCATTTTGGGCCAGAAGCGTTCAGCTTTAATCTCTAGTGGAAGAATTGGGTTCAATGAAGACAACGTTAGACCACACACATCGCCAAACACTCCGGAAGCTTGGTTAGAAGATTCGACCTTATAGTCCGAACCTGGCCTTGGTGGTGATTACATCCAATTCTTGTCAGTAGCGAATGATTTTACATATAAAAATTCTTCACAACAGAATTTTGTGAAAATCGACACTCTCAGTTTTATGTCGTCGAGGGCGAGGGTTGCCATAAGCCATTCTCAAGGAAATCGGTTCTACGTAACTGGAACGTGCCTGGATTTTTATCCCGCCAAGGATTGTCAACTCATCAGTATTCTTTCAAATTACTTCATGGATGTTCATGTTCATGTTCCATGAGAGCGGCAGAGTGGCAATGCAAACCTTTACTATTGATAATTGAACTGTCTGTAGGAAGCATTTGCCGATAAGAGCGATAATAAGAGAGGTTCAATTGTGACCCCCTCACATCGATACTGACTTGTCGGAAGTTCCTTATAAACCGGACTTGGTACCAAGCGATTAGTGAAAAGCTTGGCTCAAGAGAAACTTCTGAAAATCAACTTTCGCAGTTCTTTTTGGCACATGCAAGTATATTTAGAATCAAACACATTTAGAGGCTCTATTTACTTAGATACAAGCATAGTACCTAAAGTATCAATTGAAGATCAATTTTTGGACTTACGGGTCGAACAGATGAATGAACGTGATTTAATTTATATTTCTTTCTTTAGAGACGAGACTTCTAAGCTGGAGTGAAGTTGAGACTAAAATAAATGGTGTAGCTCAGGGGATGTTACTTTTAATGTTACATGGAAGCATTGATGGTACTATAATGATACGTTAGCTGAGATTCCGCGGTGGCTTAGCCTTTGCTCTAAGAAGCTTTCTCAAATGTATCTTTACAAAACCATTAAAACTGGCTAAGAGAGGGGCCCTGGTGACTTCGCCCAAAATATTAAAGAGGTATTCTCTTCTAAGAAATTTTGATGACTTTTTAAGCTCCTCGTTTCAGAAGCTTTGGAAGCGTAGAAAATACAGCTAGCAAGAATTGAAGCCACTCGACCTTCCCAAGCGCCATCGCTTCGCTCTAAGGGCTCTTGAAAAGCTCCAACAAGATCCGACGATTTCGAGCCAAATTTTTTTCAGCGATGAAGCCCATTTCTGGCTCAATGGGTATGCAAACAAGCAAAATGGCCAACATGCCAGAAATTGAAGCTCGTGATCTCGGCAAACATTTGGTTTCAACAAGACCCACTCGCCGCTTCCACACATCGCATCAATCAGTGGATTTATTGAGAGAACACTTCGTTCAGCAGATAATTTCACATTTTGGATGGTCAATTGACCACCAAAATCATGTGATATCACACCGTTCGACTTTTTCCTGTGGGAATATGTAAAGTCTAACGACTATGCGAACAATCCGCAGGCCTAGAAAGGAAATTCTCAAACGAGTCAACGAAAATTGGACTCAACGGATGGACCATTTGAGACGTGGCTGCGGCCAACATTTGTAAGAGATAATTTTTAAAAAATAAATGCCAAAGAATATTCTTCCGAATGATAAAAAATATTTCTCATTAAATTTGAAGTTTCTGTGTTTTTTTCTTTAAAAAGGTAGGGAACTTCGAAATGAATCACCCAAAATAAATATTTGCTTTGGTTATGGCATATTCTTCAAACAACAATTCAACGTTGTTAGAACTGGAAACTCATGAAGCAAAATTTATAGCTCAGATTTTATGGACTTCAAATGTTCTTTTCCCAAAAAAACTTATAAATTATAAATTTTTGGTTTTCTACTTTGGTTATTTTAAAACGCATGCTTAGAACAACACACACATTCCATACGCATCGCACTAACTAGTAAAATACCAACGAATGTCAAAAGAGAATTTATAGACGAGGGTGTGGCACACCCTTGCAGGTAAGGTATGCGTAATATTCGCGTCCGAAATTTATCGCTTTGGTTTCAGATTATTTCAGCATTTGGGTTTTTGTGACACAACGCCGCGCGCGCCGGCCGATAAATATCTCCATGACACCGATACAATACACAAAAAACAACAACAACAACAAGATGTGTAGCCACGAGTGTGGCATAAACGGAAAACGATTAAATTCGTCTGCTTTCTTTTTGGTTTGTAGTCATTCCGGGCACTTTGGAGATTTTATCACTGAACTGGCCAAGGAGAGCCTAAAATTGTGAAAAAATGCTCGCCAAATATTGGCGGCGATCCTATTACACGAATTTTTTGAGATTTTTCTTATCTTTCTTTTATATTATATTTTTGGCGCTTATGCTGCGCGCCGCCACTTAGCTGTTTACATAATACTACTCGTGTATTTGCATATTTTAATTAGAAGCCAATAAATTTGCTTAATGGCTCGGCCATTCCATGTTGGCTGTTGGTTAAGGTAGCCGATACGATCGCCTTTCCTCACATTATGCCTCTTTCTTTTGTGCGCTTCATTTCTGTTTTGGGTGTGTCTGGGCCAAATGGCAATACGTTGGAAAGAAGGCCGCCAAGTGGAATTTCAAACAAATAACTATAGAGCAGCTTTGTCACCGGCACATACTTGCCACCTGGCGCGCCAAGCGGCACATAAAACTAATTGACCGCTGTCTGATGACACATAAATTATAATGATTTTTCGTAGAAAACATAAAACTGAAGTGGGTTGAAGTGAAAGAAGCGTAAATGTGAAATAGTCTAACGAACGCTGGATCAGTGCGGGTGAGATTTATGTCGTGGAAGTATTTGTAGACAAACGATTTTTCAGTTATTTAAACAGTAATTTCAAATAAGGACCGAGAATAATAATCGAACTACTCAGAATACTGATCATCAGAAGTCTTTCAATGATGAAGCCCGTAATTCGAGAAAGCAATTTATATTAGAATACATTTGTATCCTTGAGTCTGTCTGGAAGTAGCTAGAGCCAATCTAGCAAAGGAACATCTCCAACATTCTTAGGCATCCATTCGGATCTGTCTCTCACTCTCCTACTCCCCAAAACAAAAGAAAATATAACTGGAAGGAACGTTAGCGGCAGCGAACGAGTAAACGCCAAGTAAGCTGAACCTCATTTTGAAGCAAAGGTCAAGTTATACTAGAAAATGTCATCGAAATTTTTCGAAGATCGTTATAATCAATGAAGCTTTGCTCAGTTGTTTGGGCTAATACTACTGATCCCGGTTAAGAACCCGGTTCGTTCCAGTTACATATATCCGACTGTCGTGGGAATGATATTTCAAGATAATTGAGTGGTCCTATAGTTTTAAGAACCCAACCAAAGTACTGTTTCGTACATGGAAAGTTTTCTTTTTTCAGCAATGAACTCGATGAATAGAGGACGACTGTCACCGAAAAATTGTCCACTAATATTTACTTAAATCCACATTTCATCGTTTAGTAGTGAAATACTTAACCAGTTATTATTTAAAATATTTTTTATTTCCATAATCAAACGGATTGGATAACTATCAAAGTGTGCAGTGACCATTATATATTTTGTACCAAAGTCTTTTGTTTTAAAAACTCCTCAAATACGAGTCTTTAAATTTATAACTTCTTCGGTTCCTTTGCGTATATTTCATACTGAATTTCTCATTGTTCGTATAACTGAAGTGCCTATTATGAAAGAAGTCTTAAAGCTCTATACTTCTGAGTTCAGATAGAAAGCATTCAAGTCAATAAGAGAGCTTTCCTATTAATGGAAATTTTAGAAACAACTGATAAACTTTTTTAGTGTATTTTTAAAAATACTGAGTGTGACTTTCTATCGTATAGATGGGTGGATCCTTAGCGCTAATTGGAGTCAATTTGGTTTACATGACATTGGTCGATCTCAATCGCATTAGATCAGATCTGAAAGTATCTGAAGCTTCAGAAAGCTGCTTTAAGAGAAGTGCAACGGATAAAGTTACTCAGTATTGATAAAATGATTGGTATCTCTTCGGTCTTACTTTAGAAAGCTGCTTTAAAAAAAAGTGCAATGGACCAACCTATTCAATATTGATAAGAATTGATTGGTACCCCTTCTTATAGTCCGCTAAAGCCTATGCGCAGCTGATGCGTTGGAAAGCTCGGTTATTATTTGTTATGAAGATAGAAATCGATCGCTTTAGTTCAGATCCGAAAGTACGGAAATCTTCTCAAGGGGAATTGCAACGAATCAAATTACTCGATATTTATATGTAATTGATGGTAGCTTTTCGTATATTCCGTAGATTTCACAGCGACCACCATAAACATTTTTTTGGCTTTACCAGAAAAGCAAAAAATTTGCTAGTTAAAGCGGATGTTTTTGTGTATTGAAAAATCTCATAAAAAGCTCGACAAAAAGTTTAATGGAAATAATGATCGCATCTCCCATCTATGAAGACGAATTGCTTACGCATCTACCCACAAGGATCTACAGGGATTAGAAATGATGAAATTCACTTCGATTCGATTACACTGTTGCCAGTTTTCGTTTTTCGCAGCAACTGTGTAGTCGCAGTCCGCTAAAAAAGGCTGACGTAAAATATAGGAATCACAGAATGGTCATCAAAAATTCAAAGTAGGATGAAACCCATGGGATACGAAAAATAAAATAATAAAAATGTGATCGGAGAGAAAAACGGGAGGTGTGTGGTTGAATTTTGAAGAGTTAACAATGGTTTATGACGACTTCCGGCGAAACTGTGAGACATACTTGTATAGAAAAAAGTTATATGGGAAAGTTGTAGGTAATGCAAAGATTTATAACATTTCTATCAACACCTTTTGTACATAACCTCAAAATTTGTATGAAAAATTCAAACTACAAAGTTTTTGGGTCCAATTATGATTTTTTTGCTTTTCAAAATTATTTGGCCTGGCATAGTAAAGACTTTTCATTCAAAAAGTTGAGACCATTAAACTGAAACTTCGAAAGTTATGCAGTTATATTTTGGATACTTATTTTGGATACTTCGAAAGTCGACACTACAGTTATATTTTGGATGCTGCTTCATTGGCCAGTCTGGCAATGTATTTAGCTGCCTGGAGAAAAATAAATAAGACGAACGGTTTCAACCGGCATGATGAAACGAAAATGATGTAGTAAGCGTAAACCGACCACCGTTATGACAGGTCTCCATTTGTTTATTACGACCTTTTTTGTATCCCAATTTATACTTTCCCAAACTCAAAAGAAAGCAATGCAAAATATAACAAAACATTTTATTTTTATTTAAGCAGAAAAAGGTAATGTATCTAATTGTAGCTTCTTATCCAATTTCATTCGTTGTGAGCACTTTATTTTGACACCTTTTCGGTCATTAGGTGCGGCGGGTAAGCTTAATTGGCTTTTACAAAGGCCGAATCAAATTTTGCTGACTCGCAACTTGTTTTGTTTGCACAATTTCAGTGGAAATTTTAGCGCATTCCAACGGCGCGCACACACCCCCGCCACAACCGCCGGCCGTCATGGCGCGTCCACAAGGCGTACATCAAAGCGATTATCGGGCAATCAAGCATTGCAATGCAATTTTCACGCTCAACTGAACAGCAACGCGCATGCGCGGCGTGTCCGGACCGTAATGCAACATCCGCTGCCAATTTCAAAATGCGACGAAGCCAGCGCCGTAAACGCCGTAACTACTTGATATGCGCACTACAACAGTGAGCGAAGAAACTGAGCGCCAAGACGTAGCTGCGGCGTATGACGGGGCAGAAGACCGCACGTTCTAGTGCATTAGAATACCAAGGCCGAATGCCAAATACCTACAAATGCATGAACCAGCCGCACAACCAGTGTAACTGACACTCACTCAAGAACAGCGCCGCCATCGCCATCGCAATGATTGGCAGACGTGTTGGCTTCGCGTACAAGCTGTTGTACGGTTGTTAGTTGGCGGCGGCAGTGGTGCCAAAAGTGGAGGAAGTGGCGGATGACGAGTAAAAAGTAGAAAAAGGGCACCGCCACTCTTCTCTAGACGCGCGTTAGAAGCTTTACGTGCTGTGCAGCCCAACGCAGCAATGTGTGGCATACATAAGTAGACAAGCGCGTGTAGGTATGTGCAAAGACATTCTAACGTACGCCGCGCAACGCCTCGACTCAGTTACAATAGCGCGACGCGTCCAACCGACCGTCGCTAATTATGCGCCAACAGACGCCGTAGACAAAGACGCGCCTCGGCACATCAGACAGTAAAGCAGTGTTTAGTGCCACTGCCTTCATCGCCGCCACCGCCGCTGCTGCATGCCGAAACGGTAAGAAATGTCGATCAGCGTGCCGTTGTGTGGCAAGTAATGCGAGTAAGTGCCGCCTATGCGTCTCTTCGGGCTGCATTGGTATTTGCAATTTTTTACGGCGCCGCTAATCGCCGCTTCCAGTTGTGGCTTCCGTTGCAGTTGTCTGCAACAACCTGCCCACTTTTGTTTTATGTTTTCCTAGCTAACGGGCTGCGATTGCATGGAGTCACCTCTAAAGCCGCCAGCGCGTACTTCACGCTTTTGAATGGCGGCTTGTTAACATTTAAAGTAGTTTGATAATTTGGTATTTCCGCTTTCACAGTCAATGTGTGTAAACGCCTGTGGCTTCGAAAAATCTATGGCTAACTAATATCCACAAATGTTCTCGGTCACTGCAGTGCCGAGTTCGAACGTGCCACTTTGGTTTCGCGCGTGCGCGCTCACACTGCATTAGTGGTTATCAATCACACTGTGTGCTAAAAGTGTGGCACATTAGGTTGGAGCGCAGGCTTTGTGAGTTTGTGTGTTGCAGTGGTGCTGGAACGCGTTTAAATTTCCACTGAAAGAACTACTCAACGTCATAATTTCTATAATTACTTGTAATAGTGTTTACTTTTAACTAATATTTATAATATGCGACTTAAGCGGCGATAATGTTACCATATTAGATTAATCAAAATATTATAATATTAATTTAACTAAATCAGTTGTCAGATGATCTGAAAAGACGTCAAGGCATTCCGTAGACTTTACAGCGGCCCCCACAAACATTTTGTCGTTCATTTCGCAGTTATTTAATTCTCTTAACTGTATGGCTTTCTTAAGTGCGTAATTTATCTACCAAGAATTTCTTGCCCAATCTTAGACTTTTCTGTGAAATATTAGTTATTTTAATATTCTGTGCAACTTTGGAGCCATTATATATTAAAATTATAGAACGGGGGCCGTTTATTACATAAAATACTCCTATTTTCTTGTGGAACTAGTTTCTTAGTTTACTTCATATAAACTGCGATATACAATTTTTTTATGTTTAATTGAAACAGGTGAAATCGGGAAATATTAATAGATATTTAGCAAATGACATTGTGCAAAAAGATAAAAAAAAAACATTTTTGTTAATGAAAATTAACAATTCGTGTTTCTCATGTGGTCACTCCTATTTTTTTGTGGACAACTGTATGTCTTTCGGACCTGCTTGCAGTGACAGTGAGTTAGTTTTTCTTTAGAGTTCTATTTCTTTGCAGTTTGCTTATTTCTTCACTCCTTTTCTATCTCAAGTAGTAGACCTCTACTGCTATCGCTTGGAATGCACAAAATTTGCTAGCATTCAATTTCTTCTTCATACAGGGATAAGGAACGAGGCAGTTCAAATGAAATTCACTTAAATTTGATTTACACTGTTGCCAGTTTTCGTTTTTTGCAATTCGAGTTTCAAGGTTGGTACGCAGCTCTCAAGTAATTGCTCAAGAAAAAAAATACATTATTTCTCAAGTAATTTTGACAGCTGGTTACGCATTGTGAATGATCTACATTAGAAGAACAAGAGAAAATAAACAAAGAAAACAAGCTTTGTGCGTAATATGTATGTGTGTATGTGTATGGTAACATAAATATTTTCATTGAGATTTAAGAAATGTTGTTGATGATTGGTAGGTTTTATACAAATTTATTTCAAAATGAAATATACTTCATAATAATGATTTCAACTAATTTAGGATGAATTTGACGATTACTTCGAATTTCCTTCAAGAAACCATTGTTGATTTGATGTTTCTTCGCAAAACCAGGTTTGCCATATTCACATTTTACGGAAAAAAAGCATTAAAAATTAGTACAAGATTTCTTGAAAGCTGCGTACTAGCACAAGTAAATTTATCGCAGGAAAGTTTCTTGACCGTTTCTTAAGCGTTTTTTTAAATGAAGTTTTTACGTTTCTTGAGATCTGCGTACTAAGCTTCATATGTGAAAACATATAAGTATATACCAATAGTCAGACTACCAGCAACTTTCACGTCATCGTCCACAATTTTGGAGGCAGTGAGTTAATTCTTTTTCAGAGCTCTACCTCTTAGTGGTCTCCTTATTTCTTCACTTTCAAGTAGTAGACCTCTACTGATCTGTTTGTAACAATTATTTTAGGCTACTGAACTGAATAGTCATGATTTTAAATATGTATTGAAGCAATACAAGAAATGTTTGTGTAATGTACTGAACCTCTAATTTATTTAATGATAGTTAAGATAAAAGCTTTCTCAGGAAAGAAAAAAATTTGCTAGGAACCAAAAAAAAAGACTAATTAAATTTACACAGTTGTCAGTTTCCGCTTTTTGTAGTAACTACTTCAATGATTAACCGCTCAAGATATATCTAAAATGAAATATCGAATTCAAATGAAATTCTCTTAAATTCGACTTACATTGTTGCCAGTTTTCGCAGTGACTAATTGAAATTCGACTTTCGTTTGCGAAAAAAGAATAAGTACAGGCAAATAGTCTGAATTCCAGCCTCGGCTTATCGTGCACAAATTTGGAGGTTTAAAGAAATTTATATTGTTTAATAGCTTTGTGATGGCGTATATTTTGAGACCTATTTTGTTTAATTTATATGTATCGTTAAAACTGATAAAGAAGCTGACAGAAATGAGAAAAGTTCGCTGAGCGTCATTCACTTGGGAGTGGCCAGAAACGATTGTGTTACATATGGCTGAAGTATCTCACGAGTACGAAACATCTGTTTGAAGGCGAACGACAGTGAGAAGGCGAAACATCCCTTTTTTTACTAACTTTACTTCAGCAACTCCAAAATTCAAGAGTTGGTCGAAGTAGCGTAGAGTATTGTTTCGCGCTGTCAACGATCTCATCTGTTTCATGGTCGCATCTACTAGCATCGATCCTGCTTAATATTTTTTTGCAGTAAGTATGAGTAGATCTTTGTCACTTGGTCTTACAGATTTTATATTTGTGTGTTTATAGCTACATATGTACGAGAACAATTTGGTTGCGTTGGCTTTCTGCAGTTCAATAGCCGCAGTCCGAGGACTTTGGCCTACTCTGTGGGCGTTTGGGCATAATACTCGTATTACGGCGAGTATCGGTTATATGGTACATATATATAATTTGTGTGCATGTACATATGTAAGTATATTCTTAACACTTCACGCCAACTTAGCAGTTTTTATTTAAAATGATTTTTTACGGATTCACCTATGTAGAGTACACTGTATTTGGGCGATTCAAAACGGCAACTCACTTCCAGTTACTTATTTCGCATTTGCTTTTGTTGTGGTTACAAATGTACATATAATCGATACCACGCATTATTGATACTTTACACCAATTTATATCGTGGAAAAAAGAGAATAATGTTGACTCTTTGGGGAGGCTGAGACTTGCAGAAAAAAATGTTTTGTGTGTTTGATTTTTTTTCGGTGGGTCTGTTGATTTTGCTTTTGCGTTTTCATCTCATCATATAAGCATTTCGCATTCTAAATTCAACTAAGTGCAGACTTATGGCAATTTAATTATGTTGGCCGGGAATGCTCCCACGCTTTTTCATTTCTTGTGCTGGCTATATGTCGTCTGTTCGCACGGCTTCAAAAATACTTGTGAAAAATGTGTTTCATGGAGTCAAAGTGCTCATCAGAAAATGTAAGAGCATTCATCTTTAATATATTTCAGTAATGCCGTTTTGTCATTCAATTTGCAGGTGAAGAGTTTGGGAAATTAGCATATAACCGAAAGTCCTTACAGTTGGTTTTTCTGTAATACCAGAACTCAATAATGTAAAGTAGTATTTAGTAAGTTGGATTGTAGATTTTTTTCGGGAAGTTTCTTTATTCTACAATCGTTACATGTCCTTCTAATCTTCTACACAAAAATGGGAGCTTTTAGAAAGTACTGACTCCGTTTTTTCAAAACTTGAGCTAGCCTTTTTCTGAACTTTATTCAAGTTGGAGCTAAATAAAATCTAGGTCGCACATTTCGGAAGAAAATATGTTAAATGTTCTTGAGAGTATGCCTAAAACAGCTACGAAAAGCGTGCTATCATTCGAATAAAAGTTGAGAGTTCTATTATCTCTCTAATTGGGCGTATTTACTTTTGCCTGTTCTGCTTTTCCTTCCGTACCGGTAGTTAAATTGACTTGCTGGCGCTCGAGATAAGAGGTTTCAGAGTTAGACTAGGTTCGAAGACTGTACTTTGAAACTCATTGTGCAGCTTTATTGTTATTACTGTTTTGGTTAGAGATCTCCTATCTCCGATTAACACAGAGAGGAGGTAAGCTAGATCAGAACTAATAGAAGGTTCCAATACCGCACTTTCAAACTCATCGAGAAGTTTTATTTGCTACTACAAATTCGGTTAAGATTTCCTATTGCTGATTCACACAGAGACGTGGTAAGAGGTTTCGGAATTTGACTAGGTTTGAAGACCAGGCTTTGAAACTCGTCGTGTAGCTTTATTTACTATTACGATTGCGGCCAGAGTTTGCACAGAGAGACGAGTTAAGAGGTTTTAGAACTAATCGAAGACTCGAAGAAAGGATATCCTACTGTTGATACACAGAGAGACGAAGTAGGAGTTAGACTAGGTTTGAAGACCGAACGTTGAAACTTATTGTGTAGTCTTATTTACTCCTACAGATCCGGTTAGTATCCCCTATTTGGTGATTCACTGAGAGACGAGGTAAGAGGTTTTGGAGTTAGACTTTAGGTTTGAAGACGGAATTTTGAAACGCATCGTATAGTTTTATTTACTACTACAGATTCGGTTAGTATCCCCTATTGCTGATTCACAGAGAGACGGGGTAAGAGGTTTCGCAGATAGTCTTAGGTTCAAAGACCGAATTTTCAACTCATCTTTTAGCTATAATTACTATTACGGAGTCGGTTTCCCATTTACGGTTTCGCAGAGGGGCGTAAATTGTAAATTACTCAAGAAACTTGACATCGGTTAAGGAGCAGTTTTTGGGGTAACGGGTTTTTAGAAGAGAATTGTTTCGGATATAGCATAATGATTGAAGCCTAAAACTTCAAATAACAATATATAAGGCATCCACAACTCAACGTGGCACAAAAACGGGGTCAAAAATTTCAAAATCCAACTTCAATAAAAATCAAATTGCTTCGGAATCTATGATGTCGCCACTTCTTCAATCATTTGCTTACTTGATTACCGTACAACGCATATTACCTTGGTCCAAGCGCACATATTCACATATATGCAACACTGCACAACCGTTATACACTTCTTATTGATCAAAACTATAAAAAAAACAGAATCAACTGCTTGCGTAAGAGTGGTGTCTTTGTTAGTTATGAGTGTACGGTAATAGTTGTGCCACAATAAGCTGACCGCAACGACCTTTCCCAAACAATTCATGGCTCACAACGAGCGCCTACTTAGCGCACAGCTAACTGTATTTAAATGTCGAAGCCCTTAACTAGACATAAGAAAAAATGCACACAAACGCCAAAGTAAAACAAAATCAGTGAGAAGAAGAAGCAGCAGCAGCAGTAGTGGCGGAAAACTGAAGTGGAAATGATGATGCTTTGCTTTGAATTGTTGCGCGCGCACTGGTGTTGGTTAGTTAGTTGTAGGTGCGACATGCAACATGCGGCATGCAGCGTCACCTACCTACAATCGCACAATCATCATGCCGCACCGCATTGCAACACGTTACGAGATAGCAATTTGCATGCCACTTTATAATGGGCTACGGCTGCGGCTGCGGAAGTGCGATAGGCGGCAGGCGGTGCATAGCAAAAGTCTGACACACAACACAATGAAATGAAGCCGCGCCGTGTCGCAAGTAGCGCCTCACATCAAGTGCTGTCGGTCACCGCACTACGGAGGCGGTCTGCCAAACCGATGTGATGTGCGTCCAGAGCGCCAACACGCCATGAGGAAGCAATTTGCCGCTAGTTCATGCCTGTCTTATGTTTACATACAGTGGCGGCCATTATTGTGAGTACGCGTAGTCAATTTTCTCAATTTTTTTTAGTATCGAGAAAGAACTTTTTTATTTAGTTCCAATCTTAAACAGTTACTAAGTTAGATTCTCAAACTACTGGATTTCGTGGTTGACAAAGTGTATGGAACATTATTTTATTGGACCAAAGAAGTAGGGTATATGAGCGGCCCCGATTGCATTCCCTACAATCCAGACCACTGCATAGCGGAACCTTCACCTAACGGTGATTTGAGCTTCTTCACGCATGGTTCGAAGTTAAGAGGGAGGGTTGGAGGGGGAATCTTCTTTCGAGAGCTTTCCAAAAACTCCAGCTACCAAATCACTGTAACGTTCGAGCGGAGTTGGCCAAGTGGATAGATGTTCTCTTGCGCTGGATCTATGGATCTCCAGTGAACTTGGCCGGCGTTGGTTCGACATCTTTCTGATTCAAAGTGAACCGTAAGAGGTGCTGCGAACTACTTAACCTTCTTTGCGGTCACAGCTGCGAGGTATTTGTGAGCGGGGCGAAGACTTTGGAGAAGAGATGCAGTGAGCTTCTTTACGGATGGATCGAAGTTGCGAGGGAGGGTTCGATGTAGAAGCTTTTTTTGGGAGGTTGCCATAAACTCTAGCTTCAGTCTACCAGGCCAACCCTCCTATTAACTTCGATCCATTCATGAAGAAATGAAGAAACCATGAAGAAGTTCACTGAACCTTTTCTCCAAAGTCTTCGCCCCGCTCACAAATACCTCTAAAGTGCAGCCTTTTTCATTCTTTCATTCATAAGCTTGCTGACTGTGCGCTCGATACTAGTCAGGGAGTGCATAACCTCGTTAGCAATATCTTCAAGTTTTTTCCATATTAGACGGTCACAACGGAGTCGCTGGAAACTGCAAAGCAGATGTATTTGCTAGGGAGGGCACGCTTACCTCAAGCTGATCGATGTTTACTTGCGCTGGATCTATGAACCTCCAGTGAACTTGGTAGGCGTTGGTTCGAGATCTTTCTGGCGCAAAGTACAAAGTAAGAGGTTCTTTGAACTACTTTACCAAAGTCAATTTCACCGCTATTACAGATGCTCTGCCTGAACACTGCATAATAGGTACATACACGGTACGACAAAATGTCTTGTCGGACCCTCTTTGCCAAAGTTGAATGGAAAAAGCCGAAATGGAGTCACCTTAACACTTTTTCTTCTTTTGACCGGCTTTTGGTAGACTGGGATTGAAATATCTCGGTAGACATACCTTTGGAGAATCCAGCGAAGCGGCTGGGATTGATATTAAGCGACTTAATAAATTTATTTTAAGCTCAAAGCGCTTCGACGATCTATGAGGAGATGCACTTTAAAAAGCTTTTGGGAGATATAAACGACAAATATCTTCTAAGTGCGATTCATAACCTCACCCAGCCTTGGACGACTTTATGTACCACACAAAGTTTAAAAATTATGAGCGAAAAGCTCGTAGCCAAATTTCGTCTATTTTGTAACCAGCATTAATACTCGACACAGTATCCGCCGGGGTAAGCAGAGGAAGAGTCCACGCCGTTGGAAAGACCGGGCCGAGAAGAATCTGGATACACTTGGAATTTCCAATGGACGCCAAACAGCGAAAAGGAAAAACGACTGGCGAACTACTCTAAACTCGGCTATAAGCGCGTAAGCCAATAAAGAAGGAGAAAAAGGTACATAAAATTTGGACTCAAGCCTCTAATATTCCAACTATATTTAGTAAAGTAATATGCTTCCAATATATATCTGTGCATATTTAATTGACCGCCACTGTATTTGCAACAAAACATTCATGTTTACCATACTTGTAGCCGTCCGTCTATTGTCTGGCATTCATATTCATGTTGCATGTTTGTGATGCGCGCCAACAGCAAGCGCAGACAGAGCATAGCTGTCGAAGTAACGATAGCTGTTACGTCATTCAAATACTTGAAATGCTTGAATAGTTTCAAAAGTAAACTTCATTGCGAGTATTACGCAAGTTACAGGAATCAACACATTGACACTTGTACGGGCAGACATGCGAGCGCCTAAGTGTGCGTGTGGTAAGAAGACATTTTCATTGAATAGACAAGATAAAAAAGTGGCCAAACAATAGAATTCAGCGCATGCAGACGGGCTTTGTATTGAGCGGTACCAGGCATGACAGGGCCACAGCAGGAAAGGTTAATATGGCTGCGCTGTAAAAGGTTCCCAAGCGCTTCATTGAATTAAAGATCAATACGATAATAATTACAAAGTTCGCATATTAGCGCGGACACTGAACTTGCCGCCACCACACTGAATTTGAACCATTACAATTGGCGTTTGTAAATGATTTTCTAATTAGACATACACGTTTTTCTCATCAACTCAATTCGTTTGCTACTCACCTTTGGTTCGCGTAACGCGTCATCGTGCAGCATTGCTGCTAACGCAGCCGAACCGGCACTTCCGCGATGTTCACTGTAACGCGAACGCATCTCCTCCTCTTTCACCATGTAACGAGGGCGTTCCTTCTCGCCACCACTGCTGTCTTTGTCTTTGGCTGTGCCCGTTCTTGTGGTCTGCACGCTACTGCTGGTGGCGGTACTGCTGTTGCCGCGCGCTTGCCGGTCGCCATCCTTCTTGCCCGACTTGCCACCTTCGCTACCGCTGCCGCTACCGCCACCGCCGCCACTGCCGCCGGTGAAGAGTTGCTTCACCTTCTCGAAACCGCCGAGTTTTTTGTTGCGTTTCAGCGTCTCCGTGCCGGCCGTCTGTGACTGTTGATCCTTGCGTCGCAGCGTACTCGTTGCAGCGGGATATTTGTCTAAGTGTGGATCGTAATGTGAGCCATCATCGATGGAACGTTCGCGGTAGACATAACTATCTCGACGCCGTGCAACATGCAGCTGCTCGATGTGACGGCGCTCCTTACGCAGGAAAGCCTCACAGGCTTTTATGTCGTCGGCAATGGTGCGTTTGCGCCATCTGCGTGCAAAATGAAATAAAATGATAGTCGCACAGAATCAATCAAAAAGATTTCTAAGCAAACTTACCTGGATGTGAGCTCGCCATTGAAGGATTCCTTGCGGAAGTCATTCTCAATACCGGAGTCTCCCTTGTCGAAGCTGCGCTGTTGGAGCTTGTCACGCTTCAAACTGCTGCCATGCCAATCTTGTGTGTGTGCCGTGCCCATTTCATAACGTTTCATATTTTCGGGTGAGGAGCGATATTGATCTGTGCTTGTTAGCTGTGAGTCCAAGCTCTTCGGCTCATAGTCCTGCAGTTGCTGACGTTCCATAGAGCCGTCCATGCGTTCACGGTGACGTGTCTCGCGTACATGTGGTTTTCCATCGGCATCCAAGTGTGTTTCCCGTTTATAAACTTCTTTTACACCGCCACGTCCGTCGTCATAGTACTTTGTGTGCTTATAACGAGACGTTTTCTCCATCAATGGTGTTGTAACCGGCACCGTTGTTGGTGCGATGATATCCAGATGTGAACGTTCCGGCGAATATTTATTTAATATTTCCGAAGTTTCCATTTTATGGAAGCGTGGTTCATATGACTCTCTCTCGCGTTCGGGACTGAGGTAGCGCTGATATGCGGACTGCTCGCGTACTTCTCTATTACGTTCTGGTGATGCGCCTATATCACGTTGATAACCATTGCGTTCGAAGCGTTCCGGTGAGGTTTCCACATCACGGTGGTAGCCATTACGTTCCAATGTTGTCGGCTCACCGAAACGTCGCGTTAGTATGCGCGACTCAAGACGCGCACGTCGATATCCAATATCATTCATAGGTTCATCACGTGTCGGCGATCGATAGCCATGCGTGTCATAGTCATTTTCGATCGTCGGCGTAATGCTACGTATGACCGGTACAATGGGCGGCTCAGCGGGCGATTTGCTGCTGCGCGATTGTGTCAACGCTGTAGACTCGTCTTCGTAGTATTTTCGTGTTTCAATGCCCAATCCTTCGTCCTCATCGCTCAAATTACGTGGACTGAGCTGTTGCCATGGTGATGGAGAGTGCGAGTTTGTGATGCGTATAGTCGTTGGACCTACCTGGCCGTTAGGTGATCCATATGTGCCTGGCGAACCACGTGTCGTCGATTGTTCAATAATAATGCGACTGCCATTGCCGTTTCCGATACGACCGTTATGCGTATTGTAGTTGTAGGCATTCTTAAGATTGTTTTGACTAGTAGTGAAGTCAGTGCGGTCGACTGACTGGCGGCTCAGCGTCTTTGTGGGTGTTTGCAGCTCGCGTTCCGGTGAGCGCATATCACGTGCCGGTGAACGATATTCACGTAAGGGTGTACGCAATTCCCTGTTGGGCGAGTGTATGTACTCGCGACGATAGCGATTTTCATCTTCATTATGATCCAACTGCGCATACATAATGCCTTCATTGGGGCGTATATATGAGAAGGCTGGACCGGAGAGTGGCGGTGGTGGTGAGAAGCGTTCCATTGACAAACGCTTCGCTAAGCCATTTACGGTGACACCTTTGGTGAGCGGCAACTTTTGTGCCGGCAACTGTGAACTATGCATATTGTCTTGTGATTTGGATTGTAAGCTTAGTATTTTATCGCGTATCGCGTGTGATATATGGCCTTTGCCCAAAATATTATCGTCCTCTTCAGCTTGTCTGCGACTGCGTTCGAGCAGTTCACTCAGTCCACTCTCATGCTTTTCTCGCTCAGTTATAGCCTCCGATTTGCGACGCTCCCTATTGAATTGCTCTGCAAAATAGTCCTCCTTCTGCGCGTTCTCAATTATGGGACTCAGTGGTGTGTTGATAAGCTGTTGCTTACTGGAGCTGTTCAGTGTCTGCAGCCCACCCTGTGTAGCAGCGTTAGATTTGGGTTCCTTCAAAGATTTCTTGTATTTACGCTCTTCTTTATTGTAAGAGCCAACATCACTTTTGCTACGTACTAAACGTCGGCCGCCGCTGTCTTCGAATCGTGGATCACGGTCCACCTGATTGACATTCGTGTCGCTACGTCGACTGAAGATATTGAATATTGATGGTCGTTTCGCGTTCTTTTTGGCAGCTGCGTCACTTACGCTGCGCGATACTGGCTTAGCGGGCGACTTCTTTTTGCGTGTGGGTAATGAGTGGAACTTCTTGGGGTTCGGATCACCGCTACGTTTTGTACGTACCTTAAATGTGGGTATATTATCGCCGTTCTCGGCTTTGCTCTTATGACGTTCGGCTTGTGCGAGTACCAAAGCGGCTTCCTTGCGTATGCTCTCTTCGGAGAGGTCTGCGGGCAGTTGGTGGTACGATGGTATGGTCTTTTGTGGTGGTTGTAAATTAGTTGTTTCGTAATTCGTTAGTTCGTTTGGATGTTTTCCTGCAATTGAAAAGAGATGAGATAAATATTAGAACATAGTTGCTTAGTCATAAAGTGAGAGGGGTTTTTGTGTTCATACAAGACTTTAAAAGTATCGAGAATATAGAAAATAATAATTAATAAACGGCTTAAATGTAACAATCGTTTTTGTCACTTCAAAAACGAGTTTTGAAGTAGAGTTCGCACTTTGTTTGAGAGCTGGGTAACACTGCCTAAGAGTCACTAATAGTATTAAGAGACCTATACTTTTTCATTGCCCAATGGAGTTAAGGCACCTCTACTTTTTACTTTACTTTACAAGAGAGTAAAGTCTAAAAATACTATGCAAAGATATAGGACATAAGATCGGCCTATTTTTTAGATTTTCGGGGAATGATTTGCTATAAGCGCGCTGTTGTTAACTCGGCTATAACCGTGTAGCAGTCAGTAAATAAGAAGATTTACTATAAGATGTTCCCCTACGGCCAAAATTGGACCGTTTGAAGGAAGACGAAAATAATTGTGTTCTACTAGGACAACGATAGGCCACACACATCAATGTTGACTCACCAGAAGCTCCGGAAGCTTATTTGGAAGGTTCTGATGCTGGCACCAAGTAATTACTACCCCTTTCTGTCCATGGCGAATGACTTTTAATCAACACTTTCGAAAATCAACAGTAGATAGTGAAGACATTCAAACTAGGTACACTCAATATTTTGTAACATCCAGAAGGAAATGTCGGAGACTCTTTAAACAGTAAAAGCTCTATTAAATGGACGCTCTATTAAGCGGACATCTCCATTAACCGGGCAACGTACGGTTTGTTCAATGAGGATATCTGCTACCCCACGGCGCTCAATAGCGCAGCGGATCCATGCGTTGATCAGCGCCCTGAAAATGCCAGATATTTTCAATACCAATAGTCAGTGTGGAAAGGCAACACTAACCCCCTTGGTAGGCTTCGAGGCTCACCTTAAATATTTGCAATACTTTGGTTCCGGCACTCGGTTGGAATGGAACTCCATATTTAACGGACAAAGTGTCAGTTTTTCTGCTGGTATTCTGGTTTTAATCACAACCCCCGCGATACCCCACTAGGGACTAGGCCGCATGAGCGGTTAAGCTTCCATAATGCTCTGGACTGGTGACCAGGGATTGGACCTCATACGCACCTTACACTTCGCCGCCTAAACAATTCAAGCGCAAACGACCCTAACTGTTCGACTAGTGGAGAACACATCATTAATCGGACAGAAAGATTGCTCCAGTGTCCGCTTTTGGGAGATTTCTCTGTATGTATGTAAATAATCAGCGTGACGAGTTCAGCTGACATAGTGATCTGATCGGACTACTATATCGTATAGTTGTCATATAAACTGGCCGATCGATATCAAGCAAGTTATTGTCTTGCAACACATGACAAGATATCTTCACAAAATTTCGCGGACAATTCAGGCGATTCCATTCAGGCCTTAGAACAAAGCATCACGTGTGTCATTCGCCAGTTATCAGTCGAAATGCTCGAACAAGTCACCAAAATTGGACTCTACTGGTGGACTGTCTGGGACGTAGCCGCGGCCAACTATTGAAAGATACAATCTTCGAAAGATAAATGCCAAAGAATGACATTTCAAGTGATAATAAATATTCCCTATTAAATTTAAACTTTCTTTGTTTTTTTTTTAAGTAGGAAACCTCGAAATGGTTCACCCAAGGCAACGCTACAATCTTCGTAGAAATCGTCTAGATCGTAGCATAAAAGATGTATCTGTCATACAAACTTAACTATCAAAATTAAGATACGTTCTTTTTGTGTAGTATCAACCCACCGCCGCTTTTTCGCCATTTAAGCAACCTGTGATTTCCTGTTGCTGACAGGCGAAGTTCGGCTTCGTGGGATGCGCCATTGGTCGATTCGCTAAAAGTGTGATAAGCCGAGATTAAGACGGTTATTTATATTAGATTAATTATCGTGAGGTTAAACTGAAATGAGCTTTTTTTGAAGAGGGTAAGGAATGACTTATGCCATTTCATAATAAATTCAAAAACTCTCTATGAAGTTAAGAAAATAAATTTAAATTCGCAAAACTTTCAAAGTGTGATTTATAAGACTGAATTGTAGTTTTATTGGGTTCAATTTTAAACAAATTTAGTCTGAAAATCCAGCTCACGTAGTGACAGTCAATTGTTTGGTGACATAAGACAAAATTTCGGAGTCGCATTTACAGAAATTTTTTTCGCAATTTTTACGCTTTTGAACAAAAAATAAATAAATTACTTGCAATTAATGTGTTTTAATTTGACAAATGAAGGAAATTAACTGCGCAAATTCATATCGTACAGTGTAGATATATACTTATGTACATATACATATATGGTATAGACATAAATATGTTTTAAATCTAATTACGATTAAATTTCAGGAAATGAAATATTGCACTTAATTGAATAATACTTGAAAGTAAGTAACAAGCAAATATATATATATATATGTATATATACATATGTGTATATATGTATGTATACACAATTAATTTGCGTTGGCACATAACAAGTGGACGTAGCGACATTTACGCCGAAACATGAGCAAAAAGCGCGTAAAAAGCTGAAGATTATACGAAATTAAGGCGGCAAGCAAGAGCAACACACCGAAAATCGTCGTGCACGATTTCAAGGTTAAAAGGTGTCGGCATGATGCTTGAACGACTACAAGTGAGGAAGCTCGTAAATAAAGGTAACAAAAACGAAGAAAATTTACAAAAAAGTATATAAAGCACATACAAAAAAAAATTTACATAAAAACATATAAAAAAATTACAAAAATTAAAAAAAATCAAAAATCAAAAATAAAAAAAGAAATAAAAAAAATACAAAAACATGTATAAAAAAATACAAAAACAAATAAAAAAGTTAAAAAAATTAAAAAAAAAAACAAAAAAAAGTATTAAAATTTAAAAAAATACAAAATCACTAAAAATTCAGAAAAATATAAAGAATTAGTCTCTGTAAATAAAGGTAACAAAAACGAAGAAAATATGCACAAAAATTTACAAAAAAAAATATATAAATATATTACAAAACAAAGATAACAAAAAAATTTAAAAAAGTAGAAAAAAAATTCCAAAAAATATTAAAATATTAAAAATAAAAAAATATATAATTATAATATTTAAAAAATTAAAAAAAATACGAAAACACGTACAAAATATACAAAAACGAATATGAAAATAATTACAAAAAAATATATACTACAGAAAAAATTACAAAAACAAATTTAAAAATAGAAAAAAATTAGGAATACAAAAAAAATTAAAATAATATAATTATAAAAAAATACAAAAACAAATATTCAAAAATTAAAAAAAAATTTCAAAAAATATTCAAAAAGAAAAATTTAGAAAACTTAAAAACATATATATATTGCAAAAAGTTATAAAAATATTGGAAAAAATTAAAAAAAGTTAAATAAAAAAAAGATATGTCATATAATTACAAAAAAATAAAAAACAATTTAGAAATAAATTTAAAAAATTCTATAAAAAAATTAAAAAAAATACAAAGAAATTATAAAAACAAGTTTAAAAAATAAAAACAAACAAAACACTACAAAACTAAATTAAAAAATGACAAAACGAAATATTTGAAAAATATACAAAAAAATTAACACAAACAAAATAATATAAATATAATATAATGCATAAAAAATTAAAAAAAAAATACGAAAACACGTATAAAATATACGAAAACAAATATAAAAATAATTACAAAAATATATATACTACAGAAAAAATTACAAAAACAAATTGAAAAGTAGAAAAACAATGACGAATACAAAAAAAATTAAAATAATATAATTATAAAAAAATACAAAAACAAATATTCAAGAATTACAAAAAAAGTTCAAAAAATATACAAAAAGAAAAATTTACAAAAATTAAAAACATATACATATTACAAAAAGTTATAAAAATATTAAAAAAAATAAGAAAAAGTTAAATAAAATACAAAAAAAAAACAAAATAAAAATGTCATATAATTACAAAAAATAAAAACTACTTAGAAATAAATTTAAAAAAATATATACAGGAAAAAATAAAAAAATACTAAAAAAATTTAAAAACTCGTTTAAAAAAATAAAAACAAAAAAAGAAAATAAAATAAAAATTACAAAAACAATTTAAAAAATTGCAAAAAGAAATATTTGAAAAGCATAAAAAAAGTTAACACAAAAACAAGTTTGAAAAAAATTTTAAATAAAAAAATACAAAAACAAATGTTATATAAACAAACATCAAATTAAAAAAAATCAAAAATATACAAAAACACGTATAAAAAATTACAACAACAAGTACAAAAAAAATACAAAAAAAATCGAAAAAAAAAACAAAAAAATACAACAAAATTATAGTTAACATAAAACAAACATGATTTCAAACGGTCACTGGTGGCGACAAGCCTCAGTGGCACTGGCGTCTAGTTCGCCAATAAAATTGTAGCGCATTTTCCAAGCCATTATTCATAATAAACATAAAATCCGGAATAACCGTGTAAATTTGTATTAAAAATAAAAAAAGTAAACAAAAAACAAAAACAACAGCAATAACAATAACAATAATCGCGTAAAAATTAAATTATAACAATGAACTAAGGCAGCAAATTAGCCAAGTTGTAGATTTTGCGCCGCGATTAGCAGCGAAGTGCCCTCGAGTGTTGGCGAAGATCAAACAAAACAACACGGAAAATTACCGATTAATAATGCGGAGCAACAATGCGTTGTGAAGTATTTTAATATATTTGCTGTTAATATAATAAAATTATTATATAATAAGTAATAATAATATAACCAGCAAGTTCAACCAGATGATGATTCATGTAGTTATTCATAAGTAATACCCGTCTCTGTACAGTTGTGGTCCAAATAATGGAGTTGCTCTAAATTTGAAAATCTGTTAAACATAACATTCTACTCAGATATTTTGATTTTTGGGCTCAAGGTGGAGATCTCAGCTTTTTAGTTGAGTACCAGATGTCAAAAATTCTTTGTCTGATTGCTTTGCTTCAAGAGACGAACATTTCTATTGACATGGTATCCACAAATCGTCCGAAAGCTGGTCAAATTGCCAGAAAGGTGTTACTTTCCCAATCAAAATTAGTATTTTATTTTCGCAAAAATCGTCAAGGATGGTTCCAAAATCGATGAATATCACTTGAACAAATATTCTGCCTTTGTGTTGCCCATAAACTTCTAAAGGAGGATCTTTATAGATCGACAAACCATTTGAGATTACCACAAATTCATTACGATGGATGATAACAATCTCAGATACTTCGGTAGGTTACCGAAGGGTGCGTTTACTGAGATATTTCAATTTCAGTCCGTGAACCTTTTGGACAGTGTCCAGTCAGAACACCTATAATTGACTTTGCTAAGAGCCAGTAGTTCGGAGGACCTCTTGCGGGTCACTTTGGAATAGAGGGATCTGGCAGTCACACAAGTTCGGGTTGTTGATCAGCGGTTGCTGATCTTATTGGAGGTCCAAAGGTCGGACATCGGAAAATCCGACTCTCGGTTGAAATTGCAGAAAGGGTACCCTCCCTAGCAAGCTCAACGGCTTTCCAGTGTCCGGGGTTCCGCTGTAATCGGAGACCCCTACAATTCTAATACGAAATAAGCTTGCAGATATTGCTAATAAGGTCATGCATTCCTTACTAGTTTTAAGCGCCCACTCAGCGAGCTCAGAAACAGCAGAGCCAGTTTGTAATCTGAGTACACCTCCCTTAAGGCAGGTGCACTTTGGAGCGCTAGATCTACTGCTGCCTTGTTGGCAGTCACCTCTACTTGAAATACGCTACGGTGGTCTGATAGTCTTAAACTAGAGTGAATGGCGAGCTCCGAAGTTAATAGAGACTCCACTATTTTTTCCATCTTAAATTCGATTCAACCTTGAAAAAGTTCACTGCACACCTACTCCAACGGCTTCCGCCCACAAATTTCTTGCAGGTGCGTGAGCTAAGAGGGAACCGCCAGGAGAAGTGTAGGGGAATTTCTTTGTGTCGCTGCCCGGAGTCTTGTATATACCTAGCTTCCCTTAGTCTAAAGCATGCCTTCGCTATCAAGCACTCACAGTATTTGGTGCCATTGCTGGGGTTGTTCTTATTGCACCACAGATGCTGATGAGGGCCGTTCTTTGATCACGGTCCAGCTGCTTAGCTAGTTTGGTTTTTCCCTTGCAGACTTCGCCGGACAACGACCGCATAAAATATTTTCAGCTTAACTACGATCTCATAGAACCAGAATACCACTTTTAGTACGAGGACCCAACTCTTCCAAACTGGTCCTTTAAAACAGTGTAAGGCTACCGATTCCTCACTCTCTCAACAATGTTTAGCTTCATTATAATGAGCTAACAAAAAGTGTGACTTAAAGTAATTGACGCATTTTTTGGAATTATGTGGCAAGTCACCGTAGATGTATTTTGACCCAACGGGTATTACCGATTTTTCAGTTCTTCCCTAACGGCTGTGTATATAATTTTTTGGCCAAAGACTGTCATCTCTACCTAATACCTTCTCCTCTCAGCTTTGCTGCGGAATCATCCATCTAACCTAACATTCTCCGCTAATGCACTAAGGGTTAGGAGTGATGACGAGAAAGGGTATGAATCATATTCTTAAACTCATAAGCAGCTTCTGCCAGTTTCCTATATTTTTTATTCGGTTTATAGGTTTTATCTGGTTTATATGAACAAAAAAACCAAAGAAACAAATTTTTTTGTAATATCGAATTAATTAGCAATAAGCAAACGATGTAGCATTAATTAAGAAAAAGAGCCGGACAGCTGAGGACAGTAGCTGTGTGGCGCGCGTTGAGGCGCTAACACAATTTCAAGTTCAAGAAGAGCTCAACTCAAGCTGTTGAGCAGAACACCGGTATAAATATTAGTTAGGGAAAAAACATAAAAGAAAAATATTAAATATATAGTACATAAAATAGAAATATACAAAGTAGAATTAAAAGGTGTGAGAAGGAACGTTGAAATGGTTATATGTAAAACGGAGGGTAAGGCGTGATTATTGAGCTAAAAAAACTAACTGAAAGTGGTTCGAAAGCCATAACAACTTTATAATTTTCCTACATCGAACCCTAGAGCTAATTAGAAATAGAATAAAACCAATGTAATGATATATTATTTTTGGCTTATGCAGATTTAGAGTTCTCAGTAACAAATACTTTGCAATTGCAAGAGAAATCTCGGTGCGGTGGAAGCAAAAGTTATTACCAACCTTTCTGTTAATTTTTTTTTTTTTACTTTTGCTGTTGAAAAAGTGTTTGTGAAAATCGACAGTAGATAGCGCAGACTCTCAATACAAATAAATAAATTTCAAAATAATTTTTTCCTCATTTTCTATTTTTTAAAGGCAATTTTTTGGAACCCACTAGTCCTCATTAAAACACAGAAATAGTAAGCAGCAAAGTAAGCTTTTCTGTTGTCTCAAAAAGCAAAGCAAAAAATTTTTGCTCATTTTTGGTTAGACCTCTATCTAAATAGGCTTTTAATTTTTCACTTTTTCGCCACTTGCTTTTATTTTCGTTGAGATCGGGTCCAGTAATTATGTGTGCGTGTGCGAGTGTGTTTGCTGCTGAAATATGGTAATTGAGGCTTCATCTTCTTCACCTTTCTGTCTTACACCTTTGTAGTTTTTGTAAGTGTGTTTGTGCGTTCATTAGTGTTGAGTTGTTTGGTTCGTAGGTTTTTCACTTTTTGCGAGTGTAAATTTCGGCACATCAACAATTTCTGATAATTAATTACCAAGCACAACAAAATGGATAACATGTGTTTTAAACATTTTGTTATATACTCATATGCCTACAACTATGTATTGGTATTGGTAATTATGTTTACATACGGAATTGTAAGGGTGTAATGGTGTATGCCATTATTGAAAGAAATGTTGATGTTGCTAATATTTTCAGTAATATTTCTAGCATTTCTTGCGGTATTTACAAATATAATGTACGCATTGTTGTTGCTCTTTGTATTATAGTAATGTGCTGTAATTATTGGTAATTATGATGGGTTTGGTAGTCGTATACCTATATGTGTGAAGTTGGATATACGCAATGGTAATGATACATGTAGGTAATCATATTATTAATGTTTAAAGACACTCGTTGGTACTGACATTGCTGAAGTAACTATTAGTATTGGTATTGGTAATGTTGTTCGTACTGATATGGGTATTTGTATTGCTGTTCCTCACTGTATTATAGCAATGTGCTGCAATTGTGGTGGGTTTCTTATGTGTATGAATATTGGTATTTGTAATGGTAATGGTACTGATATTGGTAATGTGATACTGATATTGGAAATAGTATTGCTATTTGTAATGTTAATTTCACTGGCACTTGTTTTATTACTGACATTGCCGTTGATATTGAAAACTGTATAAGTATTGGTAATGGTACTGATATTTGTATTGCTGTTCCTCATTGTATTATAGCTGTATAGTAATGTGCTGTAATTGTGATGGGTTTCTTATATGTATGAATATTGGTATTTGTAATGGTAATGGTAATGATACTGATATTGGTAATGAAAATTTTATTCACACTAGTTTTAGTATTGACATAGCTTTTGATATTGAAAGCTCTATAAGTATTGTTAATGGTAATGTTACTGATATTGGTAATGGTATTGTTATTGGTAATGTTAAATTTATTGACACCAGATTTAATTCTGACATTGCTGTTGATATTGAAAACAGTATAAGTATTGGAAATGGTAATGGTACTGATGTTGGCATTAATGTTATTGACAATTGTTTTTCTACACTGTTGCTACTACCATCGGCATTCTTGTTGGTACTAATACTGGTAATTATGTTGTTGCTGCTCGTAGTATTGCAGTAGTTTTCTGTAAATTTTGTATATTCTGTAAATATTGTAGGCGCATTAAGATTGGTAAGATTTGTAATGGTAATGATATTGGTAAAGTAAAAAGTATTAGGACACGTTGGTGTTGTGTTGCAGTTTATATTCAAAATTGTTAAAATGTTATTATTGTTTGTAACTGTATTTGTATTTGTACTTGTACTTATATTTCTATTTGTATTTGTATTTTCAAATGGTAATGGTAATGATAATGGTATTGGTAAAGATAAATGTATTCGTAAACGTTTTGGTAATGCGTTTGCACTTGTACTTGCATTTGCATTTGTAATTTTAACTGTCATTGTAATTGTATTTGTATTTGTATTTGAATTTGTAATTGCGTTCGAAATTGTATTTGTATTTGTAATTGTAATTGTTTTTGTATTTTAATTTGTAATTGTATTTGTACATGTATTTGTATTTTTATTTGTGTTTGTACATGTATTTGTATTTGTAATTGTAATTGTGTTTCTAATTGTATTTGTATTTTTATTTGTATTTGTAATTGTAATTGTATTTGTATATGTATTTTTATTTGTATTTGTACTTGTATTTGTATTTGTATTTGTATTTGTATTTGTATTTGTAATTGTAATTGTATTCGTATTTGTACTTTTATTTGCATTTGTACTTGTATTTGTGTTTGTATTTGTATTTATACTTGTAATTATATTTGTAATTATATTTGTAATTGTAATTGTATTTGTAATTATATTTGTAATTGTAATTGTAATTGTATTTGTATTTGTATATGAATTTGAATTTGTATTTTTATTTGTATTTGAATTAGTAATTGTATTTGTAATTGTACTTGTATTTGCATTTGTATTTGTAATTGTATTTGTAATTGTATATGAATTTGAATTTTTATTTTTATTTGTAATTGTAATTGTATATGTATTTATATTTGAATTTGTAATTGTATTTGTATTTGTATTTGAATTAGTAATTGTATGCGTATTTTTATTTGTATTTGTAATCGTAATTATATTTGTATTTGTACTTGTATTTGCATTTGTATTTGTATTTGGGTTTGTATTTGTATTTGTAATTGTATTAGTAATTGTAATTGTAGTTGTAATTGCATATGTGTTTGTATTTGTATATATACTTGTATTTGTAATTGTATTTGTATTTTGTAATGGTAATGGTAATGGTAATGGTATTGGTAAAGATAAATGTATGCTGAATCGTTTTGGTAATCCGTTTGCAGTTGATATTGGAAACCGTATAAGTATTGGTATTGTTGTTTGTGTTTGTATATTTGGGAATATTGGTACCGGTTTCCGCTTGCTATTATTATTAATTTTGGCACTAAGTAGTATTGTTCTATATAAATTTTCTGTTATAATCAAAATACTGGCAAGCGAAATTATCTTTTCTCGAAATTCATGATATCTGCAGTGCCGCTTACTTCAAAAACAGAGAGAGATTAAGCATAAGAGAGGTCAAAACTGTGGTCAAATCCCAAGTATTATTTGAGGTGCTAATTTATGCGACTTTAATTTATGCACAAACAAAATGCTTACAAATTTCTTCATTCAAAAACAACAAGCTCAAACATTGCCTAAGGGTGCGCTCCGAATACAATGATATGACATGTGCGTTCGATGCCTTTTAATAAGAGCATTCGTGTTCAAATGGCAACTTACATGATGTGGGAATTGAAGATTCATGTTTTGCTAAAGCCACAACACCACACATGTAATATGAGGTGTGTAAACAAGTTTATATTTGCGCCTAATACTCAGCGCTGCCCTAAGAATTTACCAGCGCAAAATGAAAGAAAAAGAAAAAGCGCCAAAAGAAAGCCGTGAGTGGGCGTTTCTCTAAGAAGCGCTTATAAATATGCGCGCATATGTACGCATAAATTAGGCTGCTAAAGCGCCGGTGGTGCAAATTTATCAACTTGTTGAGAATCGCCGCCAATGGCGGGCTGACGCATGTGAGGCGGCGCGCTGAATTCTTTGATAAATGAGCGACAATATTGTTGATCGTATAAGCCCTTGCTAACGCCGCGTTCGAATAGCAAGCTATTAACAACAATTGCAACAACAATAGCAACAACACAATTTATTTAACTGTCAGCGATCGTTGATAAGAATAAATGAGTGCGCGTGTGCGCATGCGCGCACAATTGAATGCGCTACCGGCGAGCGCGTTAGCGCGGTCATGACAAAGCCAATCAACCGCGTCTACAATGTAAAATAAACAAAAACAGAACACACGCTTACAACAATAGAAGGCGCTAACAAACACGACTACTGCAGAAATCAGCAAATCATTTTTTATTCACCAATTTCGAAAACAAAACGAGCTGAGCTCATAGTGAAAGTCTTCCAATTTCAGCTGATGGCGCATAAGCGAATGACCAGCACTGACGCGCACGTTATATATGTATGTATATGTGTTTGGTTGTGTGTGAAACGGTAGCGTTGCTGCCTCCCACCGCTACGTGATACGCGCGCTGTGGCTTTCAAATCGTTGGCATTGGCGATTTCGTGCATGTAGAATGGCTTCCGCTTCGCCGCGAAGTGGTCAAACAATTTCGGCAATAAGATCTAGAAAATCATAAATTCATATGTGATGACAGCATGAAATAGTACTAGACAATAGCTGTTATATAGTGCTATGGCGAATGCGGCAATTGGAATTTTACTGGAATTGCTGTTGAAGGGATGGCAGTGCGCGTATATTCAATAGCTCTTCTAGCGCTGTAGAAGGTGTTTCTAACAGGAATAGTGTTCAAGAGGCAGTATTTCGGTTTATAGTTCGAGTTTTATATATTTTAGCACAAATAATCTGTCAGTAAGCCGCTTGAACATTTGATATGACTTCGCCCATCACCTATGATTTCACTTTTCATGGAACGAAAAGTGGAAATGTGCGCTTTCGGCTATAACCGTCTAAGCGGTATCTAAGCCAGTAAAGAAGAAGAATCGTTCGATTGCAAGTGAGTCATACCCTTTCGGACTCTTCGAATAACTGCATCGCTTTGGTTTCATATTAAAATTTCCAGGTGCTGTTAGAGTTGTCAAGCCGATTAATTAAAAAAATGGCATAACTTGAAACTACAACATTTTCAGCAGCTTCATAGTTTATGAACAATAGCTCTGGTATATGAACATTGACATCAAGCTTATATATAAACTCGAGTTGATAAGTAATTTAAGTGTTTAAAGTTAAACACTACTCCAAATTCATATTCCAACAGTGTCATAAACTCGAGTTTACATTAAATACTACTCCAAACTTCAAATTTTCGCTGTGCCATAAACTCGAGTTTATGTGTTTAGAGTTTAAGCTTAAACACTACTTTTAGCACGGAGTTTAATTTGCAAAATATTGAAACGAAAGTCAACTTAAGCACAAATTTTTGAAAATGAATAACTCGAGTTTAACATTTAACACTATTCTGAACTCAATATCCTCGCTGGTCATAAACTCGAGTTTAAAGTAAATTTAGTTAGTTAATATTAAACACTACTCCAGACTTTATAATTTCGCTATGTCATAAACTCGAGTTAATACATTTAGAGTTTAAGCTTAAACACCACTTTAAGCACGGAGTTTAATTTGCAAAATATCGAAACAAAAGTCAACTTAAAACCAAATTTTTGAAAATGATAAACTCGAATTTAACATTAAACACTATTCTGAATTCAATATCCTCGCTGGTCATAAATTGGAGTTTAAGATAAATTAAAATATTTAATACTAAACACTACTCCAGAGTTTATATTCTCACTATGCCATAAACTCGAGTTTATTTATTTAGAGTTTAATATTAAACACTACTTTAAAAAGGGAGTTTAATTTACAAAATATCGAAATGAAACTTAAACACAAAGTCACCTTAAACACAAATTTTTGAAAATGATAAACTCGAGTTTATTTATTTAGAGTTTAATATTAAACACTATTATAAACTCGAGTTTATGAGAAATTTAAATTTATAATATTACACACTACTCCAAATTCCATATTTTCGCAGTACCATATACTGGAGTTCATGTATTTAGAGTTTAAGCTTAAACACTACTTTAAACACGTATTTTAATTGGCAAAATATTGTCCGTTTAGTTTTCTTAAGCACAGTTTACACCGACAACTTTGTATAAAAACTATATTTTCGCTGGCCATAAACTCGAGTTTAATATTAAACACTGTTCAAAACGCAATTTTGGCGCAGCGTCATAGGCTCGAGTTAATTTATTTGGAGCATAATACTAAACACTGCCTTAAACACGGAGTTTATTATGCTAAACACAAGCTGAGCAATCAAAGTCAGTATGAATCTCGTGTGAAGAAAACAAAATCTCAATACTAAACTGTTTAATTTCTTTTTAAACTGAATGTAGTATGTCACGTGATATATTTTAGGCAATTTAGCGTTGATAAACAACAAAAATTGCTAAAAATTTGCTTTTATTCTTCATTTTACTTCCTCATTTTCTCGCCTCAAGTAATAATTTTAGTTTCTATTGCAAGTGCGTGTGTGTGTGCGCGCATTAGAATGAGCGCGAAACGGCCACGCCTGTAATTTTTCAAAATGCCATCAAAAGGCTGTCAGCGAGCAGCTTGCAACGCTTGCGTATTCCAAATGTACATATAAAATCGTTGCTTGCTGCAGCCAAATGCAGCGATGAACTGCTTTGAACGACGGTTAACCTTTTCAGCCAAATGATGACTGCCAATAAATTGGGTACGAAATTGATAAATCGTCTGAATTTCGAGCGCGTTTAATAACCAAAAGTGTATATAAATATTCTTAAATGACGCGCAGTCGGGTCACGAACACAAAAGACTTAAGCAACGAACTTGGTCGCCGAGCAAGCTGAGGGACAAACGGCTGCTATGCGTTATTGTATGCATAATTAAGCCGCCACGCAGTTGGAAGTAAGGCAGCGCAAACTTTTGCTTAAATAAACAAATATATATGTAAGCAATATACAAACACACACATATGTATATACAAAAGGAGCAACTCATTTAAAATCAATTAGTGCGATAACTAGTTTCTACCAAAATTTATTTTTTTTCTTCATGTGTGAAGAAAAATTTGAAGAAAATAATAACAAAAGCGTCTCTAAATAAATGCCAGCAAACACAAACACACCAAATAAAACGCACAAGTTTAACAATCAGTGAGCTGTTGTACTGCTGGCCCGCTTGTTTGGTAATTTGTTGTAGCCATTCAAGAGCCGCGCGTAAAAAAAACTGCCCAAATGTGTAATAGCCGTCGAAGATTTGCGTCAAGCCGCGTCAATTCATAAATAAATATGGTGTCAATTTGCAGCGAGCAAATCATTAAACTGCAAAATTTGTTGGACAACAGGCAAGACAAAAGCGAAAATAAAAAAAAAAATAAATATAAGAAAGAGGCGAAATTAAGCGCTTGCTTGCATTTTGCTGGCTTACATGTTCATTTGCAAGCAGCAGCAAATGCGCGAAAAAATCGTAAAAGAAATTACATGAACCCAAAACACTCGCGCAACAGCTCACCCGCTTTTTAATTGCGCTTTTACACTATTTTCGCCGCACTATTGTCGATACAATTCGCTGATAACAGGCTTTACTGCCGCCGTCGATTGACTGCTTTGTTGCTTGGCGTTGCCGTCTGCGCTATTTTTCAAATCTCGGCACTTAAGCAGCTTTATTGGCGTGTACAACAGCACAGATAAGCGATCTTTGCTCCAGTTTCCCTACTTTTCGTTGCTATTTTTGATTTTTTATAATAATTTTTATTTTTACGTTTTTAACTACAATTCGTTCCGATTTTTCTAAATCATTTTTTTATTTTTTTTAATTATTTTTAATATAATTTTTTTTTTAAATTGTTCTTATTTTTATTTTTTAATTTTTTTAATTTTAATTTCTTATTTTTTTTTAAACTTATTTTAATTTTTCAATTTATTTTTCAAACATTTTTATTTTTAATTTTTTGTAATTTTTTTAATTATTTTTAAATTTTTTTAATTTTTTTAATTATTTTTAATGTTTTAATATTTTTAAATTATTTTGATTTTTTATTTTTTTATTCTTTTTATTATTTTTAATCCTGTTTTTTCAAAACAATTTTTTTTAATTATTTTTTTATTTTTAATACTTTTTTATTATTATTTGAATTTTTTCAAATTTTTTTCTTAATAATTTTTATTTTTACGTTTTAAACTATTTTATTCGTTCCTACTTTCCCTAATATTTTTTTATTTTTATTTTTATTTTTTAATCAATTTCTTAATAGTTTTTTTACGTTTTTTTACTCGTCGTTCTATTTTCTTTCAATTTTTTTTTATCTTTTATTTCCTAATCATTTTTTTATTTTTATTTTTTCAACTCAAACAATTTTTTTTTTCAATTTAATTTTTTAAAATGTACAGATTTTTTTCAAATATGTTTTTAAATTATTTTTACTGTTTTTAATATTTTTATTATTTTTGATTTTTTTAATTTTTTTCTTAATAATTTTTATTTTTACGTTTTGAACTACTATTCGTTCCTACTTTCCCTAATATTTTTTTTTTTTTTAATCTTTCTATTTCCTAATCAATTTTTTAATTTTTTTTTTAAATTATTTTGATTTTTTTTCAAACTAATTTTTTTAATTATTTTATTTTTCAACTATTTTTTATTAATTTTGATTTTTTTAATTTTTAATTTTTTTTAATTTTTTTTTAATTATTTTTTCGTTTTTTTTTTTAATTTTTTAAAAAAAATTTTCTTCCTTCATACCTACCGCCTATCTTTCTCCTTTACTACCTAACAAGCATCTGCGGAAATTCACGAATGAGTCTTACCGCCTGTGGGTTTGCAAATCCATAAAGCCGCCGCAGTATTATACAAAGCTTAAGACTTTTTAAGCTCGCGCGTTTTGTCGTAATACTAGCCGAGTCCCCAATTATTCTCATTCCGCTGAAATTTGTTGTAGCAGGCAGTTAAACTTGTTTTTAATATCACATAGTAACGACTACTAATAAAAAAGCAATAAAAGAGCACGTGCCGGGGCTTTAAAACAGTGAAGTCATTCTAAATACACTCTTGGTAGTATAAGTGTTTATAAAAATAAATAAATAAACAATTGCTTCGACGGCTTTTAAAGCTGCGTAAACTCTACTAGAGCCATTATTGCGAAACACTTGTTGACTCAGCTATTAGAGAATTACTCACAGTCGATATTGTGAGCGACATGAGGGAAGTGTGCTTAACGTTTATCGCAAATTGATTACCCACGATACTCGGGTCTAAGTACCGGAACGAAGCCGGATTTTTATCAGGCCAAAGACAGCTAACTTGGCACCATGCCTCGAAATTAGTTCAGGAATGCTTTCTACCGCTACAACAGCGACAATAAAATTATTTCGCGTCTGAATGTAAATATGTTTTATTATTAGGTGAAACCACAAGAAACCAACGGAGCTCCTATCCGTTCCCTATCAGCTGTTACTAAGACCAACGTATATGTTATAGAAAGCTCATCAGCCTTACAGTTTACTGCAACACCGTTGTGGCCAGACACCCAAACCGGTCTAATCGTAAAACAGCTCGATGCTAGAGAAAAAGAATCTAGACTTCTTTTCACTAGTCTTGGATCCACAGTCAGTGAACTCAAAGCTAATATCGCCTGCCTAGAGTAGATAATAACCACTTTAAAAGAGGCTACGCTCCGAAGCAGTAAATAAACTGGCAACTTTATTGCAGTCACCTCCACTTGGAAGCTGTTGCAGAGGGTTCTTCTCATTTTTTACTGGCGTAGAAACCGCTTATGCGGTTATAGCCGAGTTAGCACAAGCGCGACAGTCGTTTCTTGTTTTCGTAAGGTGGCGCCAATTGGAGATTCCAAGCGAAGCAGGGTGCTACACCACCTTGTCCCTCCAAAGGAGTGGTGGTCTTCTTCTGCTTCCGCCGGCGGGTACTGCGTCGAATAGTTTCAGAGCTGGAGTGTTTTCATCCATTCGGACGGCCTGACCTAGCCGCTCTCTTTTGATTCGCTTTCACCGTTGCCAACGCACACAATACCATAAATCTGCCGCACAACCTTTCACTCGATAACACGTAACGACGACTCATCAGATGTTGTCATCGTCCAGGCCCTCGCACCATATAGCAGGACGGAATAATGTGTGCCTTATAGAGTTTTGCTTTTGTACGTCCAGAGAGGACTGCAGTGGGTTAGCTCAAAACTGGAGCTGATGAAAAGATTCCCGACAGCTTTTGTTTGTTGAAGAGCGTTTTTTGCCGCACAGAGGTGGGCATCTTGGCTGCAACGGGAGAGTGGTTCAAGTCAATGCTAGAACCTCGGAGCGTACGCACGTATAAATGAGTAGAGAAGTAGCTTTCGTCTACCACAACATGATCGATCTGGTTGGTGGTTTTTCGATCCGGTGACACCCAGGTAGCTTGATGAATTTTCATATGCTGTAATCTAGTGCTACAGATAACAATATTTCGGGCACCGACGAAGGCGAGTCTTTACCACTCATGCCTGCCGCGAAGGTATGTGAGCAGCGAAATGACACCAAGGTCAGTGACCCGGTAATCCTAGTATTTTGGTATTTAAGCGAAGTGTAGAAGGATGCCAGAGTGCCCAGCCTCTCAGACATCTTATTACCCAGATTATATTAGGCTTGGGCAGCTTCATCAGCCATACATTTCAGGTACTTGTATAAAAAGTTGTAAGGACAAGAAAAAACATTTTGATTTCTTTTTCAGAAGGAGATTGCCACTTTAGTTACCTAGGAATAAATTATTACAAAACTCCATTTCTTCAAAGAAATCTTTCGAGACCACGCCACCGACATAAGCTCAGACACTTCGCTAGCACACTCATTCAATCACAATTCTTTGGCACGAACCACGGCACCCACAGCAACGAAGATAATTCTATTTGATTTTATTAAGTGTTGAAAAACGTCAGGCAGCAACTACAACAACAAAAGCAATTGCAACTATGCATTAGTAGGAAGAATGGTTGCGAAAAACGTCACATTCCAGCGAGGCACATTACATTTACCGTTATTTAGCATATAAATTTCAGTTTCACTTCGCCAGCTTGCAGTTCTTTGCGACCGCAGACAATGCAACTATGCAAACAGCAACAGCACCAACACCAACAAGCACAGCAGCAGCGGCAATGGCAACAGCGAGAAACAACTGTTAGCGGCAAGCTGTCGCTTCTTTGATGGATTTATGTTTTCCTGCTTCCACATTTAACTTTTTCACCCAACGATGACGTTGGCGGCCGCGCGTGTTCGCCACATTTTGTCTTTGGCGCATTTTGCTTTTCGTTTTGCAACTTTCTTGCGATGCTCGCTTGCTGCAACAAGACGTGCCACACACGGGCGCACGCGGGCCACACCAACGCGCCAGCTTGGTGACGCAGCGGCAGCGAAACGCACACACGCCGCGCGCACAAGTGATGCAGTAACGAGCGGAAATCTGTGCGCGCATGCCAGCACCGGCAGCAGCAATATCAACCACAACAACAACAATAACAATAGTTTCAAACAAAACCAAGCAACTGCATCGCCTTCGCGGCCACGAGCAACGCCGGCAACAATGACATTGCAACAACAATGCACATGCGCATCAACGATTGGCAACAGCAATCGACAACAACAACAACAACAATAATAATAACAACAGCAACATGACACGCATAGATTGCCGGCTTTGTCTTGCGCTCGGCGTGTGCAGCCTCCGTCTGTCAGTCAGTCACTCAGTTAGTCGGTTATTGTGCGCGACAGGCGAGAACAAATGGGGCAGCGGTGGCGCAACAGCAACATTCAAGTGTAAAGATGTATTGTCGGCAATGTTAGACATGAATGTCAGCTCGTTGACGGTTATGCCGTTGCCTTCGCATTTTTTGTTGTTTTTGAGGCAGTTTTCTTGTTGTTTTTGTTGTTTTTTCTCTAGTTTTCTTGTTGTTGTTGCTGCAATTTTTCTTTTTTGCATTGTTGCTGCTTCTCACATCCGCTTACCTTGTGCACTCTGCCATCGCATTCCGCTTTCCCACATCGTTTTACGCCACCAGCGCTTCGCTGTGGATCGTGGATGCCGTCTCATGTCAACATTTCGCCTTGACACATTTCCTGACACTGTTTTTTTGCCATTTTTACCACTTTATCGCTTACTTCACTATTTTCTATTTTTAGCTAACGTTCGGTGCTTTTCGTTAACATCGTCATTGTTGCTGTATTCCTCTAATAAAGTTACCGTTAGATTGCATTCTCAGTTATGCTCCACTTATTTGTCAAAGGGCGAAATTTATTGCTCGTCTCATTTTATTTATAGTTACAGTTATGTTGGGTGTATTTGATTATGAAATGTTTGTTTTGTTATTGTTGTCATTCTGCATTTCTCAGCATTACTTAATGCCTCACTAGGTCAATGAATGTTTTAATGTTGACCTAGTGAGAGCACCTATGTGGGGTAGACCATGAGATGTCGCAGTATTAAGCATAAATATGGGAGCACAGGTAGTAAGAACAATTTTAAGCCGGGATAGTGATAAATAACTTAGTTTGTATGGTTATTTGAGATTTTGAATGAGTTATGACAGTTAGTGTCTTCTTATAGCCATTTGTTTACGTTATTATATAACCGAAACAGATTATATGAAATTTGCCACGAAGTTTGTAATACACCGAAGAAATCGTTGGAGACCCTATATAAATGATCAGCATGATGAGTTATGTCGATTTGGTCAACATAAAAGGCCTATACTATTCGCAACACTATCACCCATCTTGAGACCCAGTATGCATTGCTGGATATTATTCGACCGAATAGACCACATCCAGCACGCAGTGTAGAAAATAAAGCAGCCGTAGCTGACAGTGTACACGAAGACCATGGAGTGTCGATTCGGCGCCGTTTGCAGCAACTTGGACTGAAGTATGGAACGACTGCATTTTACGTAGATATCTTGCATTGATAATATGCAAAATGCAGCTTGCGCAAAAACTGAAGCCGCTCGACCTTCTCAAGCCACATTGCTTCGCTCTATGGACTCTAGAAAAGTTCCAAGAGGAATCGACGTTTTCGAGTAAAATTTTGTTCAACGGTGAGACCTATTTCTGGCTCAATGGTTATGTAAACAAACAAAATTGCCACATTTGGGACGAACAGAAATCTGAAGAGATTCAAGAGTTGACATTTCATCCAGAAAAAAGAACGCTTTGGGATGGTTTGTGGGCCGGTGGAATCATCGCTCCATAGTTCTTAAAAAATGATGCCGGTTAGAACGTAACCGTGTGTGGAGACCTTTCGCGCGTCCTCATAACCGACTATTTGGGGACTGAAATTGCAGCTCGTGATCTCGACGAGAATTGGTTTCAACAAGATGATGCCACTTCACACACATGGCTTTAATCAAATTTATTGAGAGAACATTTCGGTTGGCACATAGTTAGTTTTCGGCCATTCGATTGACCACCAAGATCAATCTTCAAAAAATAAATGCCATGAATGTTTTTTCGAATGACAATGAACATGCCACATTAAATTTGAAGTTTCTGTGTTTTTTATTTAAAAAAAAATGTTGGGAACCACGAAATGGATCACCCTTTATAAAATTCAGCTGTTAAGGATATTTAAACTGTGTAGCAGCCGAACTTAACGTTTCTTTTGTGTTCTTAAAACCAGCCTACCCGATTCCTGACCACCAAGATCACACCGATTCCACGTTATTGGAAAGCGCTGAAAATTATTTGCAGCGTGTGTCGAATCAAAACTCTGCTCTAGCGGAATTCCGGTTACAAATAAAGAAAAACGAATAATTTCGAATCTTGAGTTATTCAAGTGAGTATTTAATTTCGATAATAAAATTCTGAATGATTCAATTATTCAACTTGCTGAGTTGTGAAAATTTAAACTATTATATACTCATCTCTGAACTGCAAACACTGGAATGTAAAGACCCAAAAAAAAAATATATAAAATAGAAAAAAATAAAAATAAAAAAATAAAAAAAAAAATTAAAATTAAAAAAATTTTAAAAATTAAAAAATAAAATTAAAAAAAATAAAATTAAAAATAAAAAAAAATAAAAATTAAAAAAATTTAATTAAAAAAAATTTTAAAATTAAAAAAAAATAAAAAAATTAAATTAAAAAAAATAAAAAAAAAAAATTAAAATCTAAATTAAAAATTAAAAATATGTTAATAAAAAAGGAAAAGGGTAATCCATAGAAGAATAATCATTACAGGCATAAATCGTGTGCGAGGCGCATTCAATCAAGCGTTTTTGTCTTTGACACGTCAGGTAAGAATATACAAAATCTACAAAAGAAATATACTACATTTACACATACACATATACACCCATACATGCGTGCATAATTTTCATCATGAGCCAAATGACAGTAACTAAATAAGGGCCACTTCAACAACCACAATAAAAAAAATGCCTTTATACCACAAATAGACTTTAAAAATAAAAACAAACAAGCGACACAACAACAACAACAATGCGGGTAAGAATTTACGATGTGTCGCCGAAAGCTATGCTGTTCGTGTTGCAAACTGAAAGGAGGCGAACAATTAAACACAAGAGATAATTTACAGCGCTTTGCATGATTGCGTGAGTTGTGCGCCGGGTGAATGTGCCTGTATGCATGAGTGTGTGTGTGTGTGTGTGCCTTAAAGCAGCACTTCGTTTGAAATAATTGATTTGTCATTTCGACTGACATTTATTACTCTTAGAACTCTATACGCCAGCACTTACCAACACCAGTTCACTCACCCACCCACACACACACACACACACACACACACACACAGAAAAGCAATTTTGACTTTTGTGGCACGTCAGTCAGTCACTCATAAGTTGAGCGCTCAGTTTTCGAACGCAAATCATTTAGCAAAAAGGCGCAAATTACGAAATCCCACGATTGAGTCGTTTAGTCAAATTCCAGCCAGCGTCTTTAACCCTCGTACCCATGTGTCGCGCTGTCAGTTCACCGCTAAGCAACGCTAAGCATGTAACACTCAAGCGCATGCGCCACTCTTTCTGCCACAGCGTCTCCCACATCACCCAGTCGAGGCTGCGTCGCAGATCAGGTGGGCCACCAGCAGAAGTATGCTCAGATTCTCAGCGCTTATGCGCTTGCCACTAATATTTTCATTTTCGTTTATCGGTTTTTCGTGCGCAATTCCAAATTAGAATTTTCGGCTGTCAGTGCCTGCGGCCAAATCACAATCAAATTTAGTAAATTTGTTAATTTTGTTTACAAATCATTCCGAAAAGCATTTAGGGCGTTGCCCGCTCGCCTGTCGTTGTCATAACTTATTTCGCCACTCCAAACGATTTATCTTGTTGTTGTTTTTTGTTGTTTGGTTTTTGTCTTCGCTGCGCTAATTTGCTTTATCTTCAACGCTGTGGCATAAACAGAAAGCGCCAAAGTTCTTATTGAAAGAATTTATTTGTGTGTGTGTGTTGCTTGTTGTTTTTCTGTGCTTAGACAAAGCACAATTATTGTGAATTGACACATTGCGCGCCCACGTCAAGGCAGTGCTACACTTGTTTTGGGTTTGTTGCTGAAGTCTTTTGTTTCGCACGAGTCGCATTTGGGATTAAGGTTGAAGTTTCTTCTAAAGTTTGACATGTTGTTCACTTTTGTATGGAAATTTGATAAACGGTTATTCTTACTTGCTACAGAAACAATAGATATTTAGTAGAATTATTTTCGGCCATATGTATCATATACCAATAAGACGCTTTAACAATTCCGCAACACACAGTTCAGTGTTTCCGAGAGGCCACTTATGGTATATTTTTATACTCTCGCAACAAAGTTGTTAAGGAGAGTATTATAGTTTTGTTCACATAACGGTTGTTTGTAAGTCCTAAAACTAAAAGAGTTAGTATAGGGTTATATATACCAAAGTGATCAGGGTGACGAGTAGAGTTGAAATCCGGATGTCTGTTTGTCCGTCTGTCCGTCCGTCCGTGCAAGCTGTAACTTGAGTAAAAATTGAGATATTATGATGAAACTTGGTACACGTATTCCTTGGTTCCATAAGAAGGTTAAGTTCGAAGGTGGGCAAAATCGGCCCACTGCCACGCCCACAAAATGGCGGAAACCGAAAACCTATAAAGTGTCATAACTAAGCCATAAATAAAGATATTAAAGTGAAATTTGGCACAAAGGATCGCATTAGGGAGGGGCATAGTAGGACGTAATTTTTTTTGGAAAAGTGGGCGTGGCCCCGCCCCCTACTAAGTTTTTTGTACATATCTCGGAATCTACTATAGCTATGTCAACCAAATTCTATAGAGTCGTTTCCTTCAGGCATTTCCATATACAGTTCAAAAATGGAAGGAATCGGATAATAACCACGCCCACCTCCCATACAAAGGTTATGTTGAAAATCACTAAAAGTGCGTTAACCGACTATCAAAAATCGTCAGAAACACTAAATTTTACGGAAGAAACGGCAAAAGGAAGGCTTTTTTTAAAAATTAAAAATGGGCGTGGCGTCGCCCACTTATGGACCAAAAACCATATCTCAGGAACTACTACACCGATTTCTATGAAATTCGGTATATAATATTTTCTTAACACCCTGATGACATGTACGAAATATGGGTAAAATCGGTTCACAACCACGCCTTCTTCCAATATAACGCTATTTTGAATTCCATCTGATGCCTTCTCTGTATAATACATATACATTAGGAACCAATGGTGATAGCGGAATAAAACTTTACACAAATACGGTATTTGAAAAATATGTAAATGACGGATAATGAAATCTCGATTATCACTTTATCATGCGAGAGTATAAAATGTTCGGTGACACCCGAACCTAGCCCTTCCTTACTTGTTTAATTTGAAACTAAATTTTCGCAAAACGTGGAGTTGCCAAAAATAGCTCAACCTTTGAACAAAAAATAATTAAAAAAAAAAAAAAAAAAAACAATAAAAAAAATTTTTTAATTAAAATTAAAATTAAAAAAAATTAAAAAAAATTAAAAAGAATTAATAAAAAATTAAAAAATTTACAAAACCATAAACAAATTTAACTTTAGCTGCACCGAAACTATAATACTCCGTAAGGTGCCTTTCTTATAGCTACCATATGTAAAAGGTGACACATTTCGAGCTTCCCTACTTTTTTAAATAAAAAACACTGAAACTTCAAATTTAATGTAGCATATTTGATATCAATTGAATGAACATTCCTTGGCATTAATTTTTTGTAGATTATCTCTTTCAAATGTTGGCCGCGGCTACGTCGCAGATGGTAGATCCGCTGAGTTCAATTTGCGATGACTCGTTCGAGCATTTCGACTGGTAACTGGCGAATGACACGCGTGAAGTTTTGCTCCAGGGCCTAAATCGAAGCGGATTGTTCGCATAGACTTTAGACTTCAAATATCACAATAAAACTTAACGGTGTGATATCACACGACGTTGTTGGCCAATCGACCGATCCTAAATGTGAAATTATCTGCTCTGCGAAGTGTTCTCTCTTATTGAGAGAATCCACTGATTGATGCGATATGTAGAAAATGACTCCGTCTTGTTGAAACCAAATGTCGCTGAGATAATGGGCTTCAATTTCAGGTATCAAATAGACGGTTATGAGAGCGCGAAAAAGGTCTCCATTGACAGTTACGTTCTCACCGTCATCATTTACGAATAAATATGGAGCGATGATTCCACCGGCCTACAAACCACACCAAACCGTTGTTTTTTCTGAACGAAATGGCAGCTCTTGAATCTTTTCAGGTTGCCTTTCGTCTCAAATTTTTGCTTGTTTACCTGTTTAGTTTTCAAGAGCCCATAGAGGGAAGTGATGTCGCTTGAGAAAGTCGAGCGGTTTCAGTTCTTACACAAACTGTATTTCAAAGCGTACAAAGTTTTACATGTCGAAGCTGATTGATTTTAGGATGCTCAAGTGTACATAGTTATGAAAAGAAGGTATTGAAATTTGTAATTCATAACTTAAGTAGTAGTATTTAGAACCGTTCAGAATTATTAATTGATCGCAAGAAATTTTGATATTATTGACCGCAAACAGTAAGCACGGCTCAATTGCCTTACTCGAAAGCTTCTCAATTTTTATGAAAGCTTCTATATCTTATTTAATTTGTTTATATTTATATTTACATGTATATATTTTTTAATATTTTTATAATTCAGCAACACACATTGTGCATAAGGCATAGTATATAAAAATTATTTCAAGGTTACAGTGTGCATAAATTTCCTTCACTATAGCAACTAAAATATGTTATTAAAACTGGCTCAGTTGCAATAACAGTAATCTCTCGCGGATGGTTAACATGAAAAACTACACAAAAGTTTTCACAGAGTTGCATATACTGATACTAGGGTGGGTAAAAAAATACGAATACATTTTTTTTCGCTTGAACTTTGAAAAATGCATTCTTAGACCTATATTTCGAAGCTCTTTGTAATTATGAGCTCTTAATTGTTACGAGAAGATTCTAATCTATGCACCTGCCTTTGCCTCTAACTCTGCCGCTATCTTTGCTTTCTATTTTTCTTTGCTTCTCTTCTAATCTTTAGATTTTGGTTCCATTTCTGCCTTTGTCTCCGTCTCTATCTCTTCCCATTTTTATTTCACATTCTCTGTCTTCCTTTACTTCCAATAACTCGTGTTGGGAGAGGGACTCCGGCGTTGCGTTCTGGTATTCATGCTAGAAAACACTCCAGCTCTGAAAGTAGCAGAGGAAGAGGAAGATCTCCACTCAATTGGAAAGACCAGGACGCCCATTTGTTTTTTCTACAGTTTGTACAGAGCAGCATACCTTCCCGTTACAATTAAAGCATCATACTTGCTTGAAGATACTTTCGCAGAAGTATCTAAGAACCTATATTTCAAAGCACCCCGAGCGAAAAGAATATTTCTTTTGTTTTGACCCACCCTACTACATACATATGTACATACGTACACACGTGAGTCGGTATTAAATATTGCAAAATAATTTCGCAAATTGATGGTTTCTGATTACTCAAGGCAAAAAATAAAGAATAAAAAAATAACAAATAACTTGCAACGATTTATTAAAAATCGCAAAATCCAAGCGCCCAGACGCAGTGATTTTAAAGTGTTGCGTTGATTACAGTTATTTCGCTGTTAACTATGCAGGGTGAGCAGCGCTTGGCGGCCAAACGTACTTGAGCGCTTACGAGCAAATACAAATGATGCGGTGTTTTGAGTCTAGAAAAACAACAAAAAAATATGTTTGATGAACTAAAACAGCTGCAGTTAAAGAAAATAAGACAAAAATTGTGCTTTTGATATCAAATTGCATTTTTTAAAATGTTCGACTATAAGCCATAATTATTTGTGGGAAACGCCAAACGATTTATTATTTTCATAAATGCTAATTTTGCATACGGTGAATTTTTTTGCATGCGGTGACATCATCAGTCACTTGATTCATTTGACCAAAATAATAGCTTTTAAATATTTTAATTATGATTTTTTATTGTTTTTGTTGTAATTGTATGGGCCACTGCCCGCTGAGACGCTGTCATTTCGTTTGATAAGTTAATTGGTCAGCGCAACAATGACAGCGTTTGTTGTGGTTGTTGTCGTTTTTGCTTTTGTTTTAGCAAATACTATACCAGAAAGCTTAGGTTCACAAGCAGCAGCAGAACAGAAAGACAAAAGAAAGCCGAGAGAAAGAAGAAATTGTTCGAAACTCAGTCAATTATTAGTTGCTAACAAATTGGAGGGCAAAAAAAGCAATGCGAAATAAAATATATGTGACGCACAGCTGTGGGTTACCGGTGAAAACAGACACCGAAAATAGCTAACCAGCAAACTGTTGACACCATTTTTGCATAATAAGCGAAGAAAGAAAGTTCCTAAGCAATATAAAGGCAAATATATTTCAAACACAGACGACCACCGCGCGCTCCAACACACAGCGTTCGAGCGGCAGCGCGGCGCGTTCACTGTGGGGCGCTTCCAACGATGCGCTGCGCAAGCCAGACAGGCCAAAGCGTTGTGCAAAATATTTACCTACGTTTAGTAAATATTTGTGTAGCGCTTTGCCGCACAGCGCACGCAGCACAGCATGCCACACGCTTTTGTCAAATAAATTAAATAAGTTGGGAAATTTCACGCGCGGCGCGCTGCATACTGCGAGCGCTCTCTAAAAGGCTGCTTTAAATTCAATGAATTACGGCGAAAATTAACGGTTGTGTTGCATGCAACAATTTTAGCGCTGTGGCACGCATCGCCGCTGCCACACAGCGCTTGGCGCTCAGTTTCACTTTCCACTTTTCCTTTATGGGCAACGCCATATTTGGCGATGGCCCAGCATGTCCCAGTTGCAACAGTTGCAGCGTGGCGCGCAGCGCTCAGCCGCCAGACAGCCAAGCGTCCAAGCGGCAGCTATTTGACCAAGCGACCTACTAACCAGTCCAACGCGTTTGTGTCCCGTTTTGGCCTCTGCCGCTGCCGCTGCCGCGTTTCACACAGCCACAATCTCGTTCAGCTATGACGATTGCACAAGCGCGCTTTGCATTTGGTTGCCAGCGCCGTGGTTGCCACCAGCGGCTGTCTGTCGCATAAATCAGTCAGAAACATGTTGCGTTTAGCGTAACAACAAATATTTGCGATGATTTATTTTTTATTTACGTGAGTATTTTTGACAATTCCGCTTTGATGGCTTTGTGCCTTCGGTGTCGCGGACGCCGAGGCTGGTGAGCTCATCTTCAACTTTAACATCTCTGTTTGCCTGTCCATAATTTGGTTGCTGTTTATGGCAGTTTCGCGTGCTAAAGTCAGTCATAGTGTGGTATGCTTTGTATTTGCATGCGATCGTTCGTTATTTGCCTAAAAGCAGCTGCAGATGTGGCTTTAGACGGTATATGGCTCTTGACACCTTCGTACTTTTAGAGTTCATGTGTACATACATATTGAACTGAGTGATTGAATCTTTGAGACGAGACAGGCTTTGGCACACAACGTGAGCTTTAATATATATATATATATATATATATATATATATATATATATATATTTATATATATATATTTATATATAAAAGTAAGGTTAGACTTATGTATGGATATGTTCAAAATCAAATTCGAATGGCTGAAAGGTTTTATAAAGAGATTTTTCATTTCAAAAATATTCTGGAAGATTTTTCGTTGGCTAGTACCGCACGTCTATTATTTGAACAAACTCTTTTGTCAACTAAAAATTAAAATCAAGCGCTATATTAGCTCTTAGATCTAACTAAACTCCAAGACTATTTAGAATTACTTGCTCATAATCTTTCTGACTTTTATTTCGGTCGAAGTTGGAACTCCACTCACTTCTTCTTACTTTGTTAAAATATTGTCATTCAAATCAATTTTTAGTAAATACTTCTCAAGTATCATATTTGGGGATAAAAGTTTTAAGAATACTTTTTATAGAAACCCAATACTATGTATATATTGGTGTGTTGCAACCTAATCTCTAGCCTATCTTCCTTAAATTAATGCAAAAAGAAAGAATCAAACAACTTTCTTGAACAGGAACGCAAAAGTAGACGTGTTAGCACAGTCTGACATAGATTTCCTTGATATGGAAAATCTTGCTATAAGCTTCGATCCCAACAGTAATTTCGCTTGGATAGCTGAGAACACCGGTTCGTTGTGTTACATAAAACTCCTATCTAATAGATCATAAGATCCTTACAACCCGACAAAGTGCTTTTTGTCTATCACAAAGTCTTGGAGATGGTTAATGTCAGTTTCTGCTATGTGTCCTGGTTCGCCGAAGGAGAAAGTGCTTGGCTGTTTTCACTTCATCCTCCTCCATACAATTTTATCAACTCATGTCCGTCAAGATTTTTAGCTTTTGCAATGTCCAGTAAGAACCCCTACTATTGCGGCAAGATGAACTTGGCTAAGTTCGGAATGGAGACAATCGAGAACCATTTTTATCCTCTTTCGATGTGAGCGGGTTAAGTTTGCCTCCACTGACTAGCACATCGACTTTGCAGTTGCCAGCGATTCTGCTATGACCAAATGAGTCCTATTGATGCTTGATGCTACTTCTGGTGAGGACAGACACTCCTTGACTAGATTTGAGTGCACAGTTAGCGAGCTCAGCGCTAGATTGCCGCTGTGCTATCGGAGTGAATGCTAATCTCCAAGAAACTGTACTCTGGAGCAGTAAGTCTACTGTTTCCTTAATAGCAGCTCATTCAGATGGAGAGCGCTTCTTACAGAAAACTCACCCTAAAATCTCTTTCTCACTGCGCCCATTCTCCATATATTTTTTCATACTCTCATATTCCTAGTCGGTATGTGAGTAGAGAAAAAGCCGCCACGAGTAGCCACTGTGACGCAGTGAGCTATGTCAGTTTGCAGGAATGCAGTTGGAGAAGAGAGAATTTCGGCGTAACCTTGTTGGGACCATTAAAATATTAAATATTAATATTAAACATATCTCGAAAATTTTTTTTTATGTTAAGATTGATTCATTGTAACGGTACATATTTTATAAAGTTTGTTTAAATAAATTAAAAAGTGGCAACACTTCTGCAAAATATTTTCAGAAAAAAATTAATCATCAATATTTAAAAAAAAAATTTATATAAAAAACAGGTGGCAATCTCTTATTTTTTTTTTTTAATATCATCACATGTGTGGCAAAACTCCTCAAAAAAATTCTAAAATGTTTTGCATTTTGAACCAGAATTTACAAAATTCTTTTTTTTATTAGTTGAACATTTTAAATGAGAAAGAAAGAAATTTTTAAAAATATCTAGAATATTTTACTTAATAAATTTTTTTATAAATTTTTTTTTAAAGAATAATATACCTGGTGGCAACACTAGTTACATTTTTGTTTTGTAAAGCTGTCTAAGGCAGAATTTTATATATATCAGTTATAGTAAATTGTTTTTAAAATAATATGTGGCAACCCTACCGTCATATCATTTTCTAAATTATTTCCATAAATGACATACATATGTACATGTGTGGCAACACTCCGCAAAAAAATTTTCAAATGCTTTCCATCTCGAACCACAATTGTAAAATCATCAGTTTTATTGAATTGAATAATTAAATTGAGAAAGGTGGTAACGCAAGGAAAATAAATTATCAAAATATCTCGAATATTTTACTTTTTAATTTTTTTGCAATTGTACCATTTAATTTTCTATAAATTTTATTTTAATAAATTATATACTAGGTGGCAACACTATAAAACAAATTTTTTGTGAAGCTGAGTTTTTAAGTCAGAATTTTATATACACCAGTTGCGGTGAATTAATATAAAATAATAGGTGGCAACCCTTCAGAATCACAAAAAAAAAACAAATATGAAAATCAAACATGTTTTTTAAAATAATGTAATTAAAATTTTTTTAATTGTAATATTTCATTTTTATTTTTATGAATTTTATTTTTGTAAATTATATACTAGGTGGCAACACTCGTTGAAATTTTTTTGTAAAGCTGTACTTCCTAAGCCAGAATTAAATATACATACATCATTTGTAATGAATTAATTATAAAATAATAGGTGGCAACCCTTCAGAAACTCCTAAAAATCAAATAAGAAAATCAAACATGTTTTTTAAAATAATGTAACTAAAATTTTTTTAATTGTAATATTTCATTTTTATTTTTATAAATTTTATTTTTATAATTTATATTACTAGGTGGCAACGCTCGTTAAAATTTTTTTCTAAAGCTGTCCTTCCTAAGCCAGAATTAAATATATCGGGTGATTTTTTTGAGGTTAGGTTTTTCATGCATTAGTATTTGACAGATCACGTGGGATTTCAGACATGGTGTCAAAGAGAAAGATGCTCAGTATGCTTTGACATTTCATCATGCATAGACTTACTAACGAGCAACGCTTGCAAATCATTGAATTTTATTACCAAAATCAGTGTTCGGTTCGAAATGTGTTTCGCGCTTTACGTCCGATTTATGGTCTACATAATCGACCAAGTGAGCAAACAATTAATGCGATTGCACCAAGTTTCGCACTCAGTTTACTTTTTTATTGGACATTAAACCAACCACACGAATGCGTACAGTGCGTACAGAAGAGAATATTGCGTCTGTTTCTGAGAGTGTGGCTGAAGACCGTGAAATGTCGATTCGTCGCCGTTCGCAGCAATTGGGTTTGTGTTATTCGACCACATGGAAGATTTTACGCAAAGATCTTGGTGTAAAACCGTATAAAATACAGCTCGTGCAAGAACTGAAGCCGAACGATTGCCACAACGTCGAATTTTCAGTGAATGGGCCCTAGAAAAGTTGGCAGAAAATCCGCTTTTTTATCGACAAATTTTGTTCAGCGATGAGGCTCATTTCTGGTTGAATGGCTACGTAAATAAGCAAAATTGCCGCATTTGGGGTGAAGAGCAACCAGAAGCCGCTCAAGAACTGCCCATGCATCCCGAAAAATGCACTGTTTGGTGTGGTTTGTACGCCAGTGGAATCATTGGACCGTATTTTTTCAAAGATGCTGTTGGACGCAACGTTACGGTGAATGGCGATCGCTATCGTTCGATGCTAACAAACTTTTTGTTGCCAAAAATGGAAGAACTGAACTTGGTTGACATGTGGCTTCAACAAGATGGCGCTACATGCCACACAGCTCGCGATTCTATGGCCATTTTGAGGGAAAACTTCGGAGAACAATTCATCTCAAGAAATGGACCCGTAAGTTGGCCACCAAGATCATGCGATTTAACGCCTTTAGACTATTTTTTGTGGGGCTACGTCAAGTCCAAAAGTCTACAGAAATAAGCCAGCAACTATTCCAGCTTTGGAAGACAACATTTCCGAAGAAATTCGGGCTATTCCGGCCGAAATGCTCGAAAAAGTTGCCCAAAATTGGACTTTCCGAATGGACCACCTAAGTCGCAGCCGCGGTCAACATTTAAATGAAATTATCTTCAAAAAGTAAATGTCATGAACCAATCTAACGTTTCAAATAAAGAACCGATGAGATTTTGCAAATTTTATGCGTTTTTTTAAAAAAAGTTATCAAGCTCTTAAAAAATCTACCCGATATACATCAGTTGTAATGAATTAATTATAAAATAATAGGTGGCAACCCTTCAGAAACTCCTAAAAATCAAATAAGAAAATCTAAAATGCCTCCATATGTTTTAATAAATTATATACATATGGTTACACTACAAAAAATATTTTTTAATGCTCATCTTCTTAAGCCAGAATGTAAAATAATATCAGTTTTATTGAAAAAAGGTGGCAGGCCTTTGAAAAAACTTTACCTTATTCATTATTTATAAAATTGTTGACTCAACAGTTTCTTAAATATTTACATCTTCTATCTTTCTTTCAAAACAGCAAATTTAAGTGAACTTCATTAAAAACAATTCTCAAATATAGAATAATACGCAACTTTGGAGATGAAAATTTAGGGTCTATTCTACTAACAAGCATACAAGCTTATTTAGCGAAGTATAGCATACATGTGTTTGTATTTGGAATTGTATATGTGTGTATGTTTGTATATGTAATGCCAAGTGCATGCTTGTAGATGATTAAAGACAAAGTCAAAGAATTAAATCTCTTCAAGCACCGGCCAGCGTTGAAATTGAAAGTAAGCAAAATTGCGCATTGAGTTCATTTCGCGAACCGCGCCCAACACGATTAAATACTAGAATGGCCCCCAAGGGGTTCACAAGCAGTTAAAGAGAGGCGTATTCAAAGGTATACCAGCGAAGTGCGGAGCGTCCACAAAAACAGTCATTAAAATAGTTGAAATACGCGTACAACGGACAGACACACTCAGTGATTTGCGGACATGGACACAAGAGTGGTTGCTGCGGAAAACGAATGAAAATGAAAACAGAATTAATCGCATAGTGACCGCAGCCATTCTTAGAACACAAAGAACGTTTCAAAACTCCTTGAAAATGCTCACAAAAAATGTGCTAATGTGCAGAAAATGTCACGATTTTGCTTTTGTTGTGCGGTGGTACTGTGATACTGGATATACCTGTAAAAAAAATCACATAGATTTCCGAGCGACAGCATTTTTTAGTTTATTTGTGTCGGTTTTATTATAAAATATATTGGTTGTTTGTTACAAGTTAAGGTGTGAAAATCGAAAGTAATTCTGTTTGGAGTAGAAAAGTACTCATCGAGTTCGAATGCCATGTAAGCACTGATTGGATTTCCCAGGAGGTAAACAGTCGAAGAAATATGATCGAAACCATTTGAATAAGAACTTAACCGAATTTCCATCTGTTTGAACGCAACATAATCGGTCCGTTTCCGAAGCGGATGGTTAGATTAAGTTAGGTTAGGTAAATAGGCTGATTTCTCCTGAAGCCACGAATAATGCCACATGAACTGCTAAAGACTTATCCGTTATGATGCCTATAACACCAAAAATTTGAATCAAACAGACCCTCCTATATCTACAAAGCGCTTAGAGCCAAATAAAAATATATTGAGCCAGATAATATCTACACTCCGTGTTCGTAGAAATTATAGCAACCAAGATGTTTCAACGTTAGTCTGGCGAAAGCTGGGCAGTGGAGAAGAAGGCATTCAGATATTCTCACTTCAACTTCCTCATTGCAACTTTGACAAGTTGGATCATCCAAAATCTTTAGCTTCACCACGTGAGTGACCAGTTAGGACGTTTGTCATTGCGGTAATGTGAGCTATGTGGTGGTTGATGACCAACGCTTGCCGAGAAAGGATTGACGGTCAGAAAGGTTTTGCTATATGTTTGGTGGGATTGGGCAGGAAATCAGGTATTATGAGCTACTCCCAAACTATTAATTCGGATATGTGCTGTCAATAATCGCTGAGAAATGGCCAACTTTGGCTAATATAAGAGGAATCAGAACCTAGTTAGGCACCCACATAAATAGTGACTTTGCCAGAAGCTTCCGGAGCTTGGCTAGAAGATTCTGATGCATTCGTATCGGCAGCTAGTGATTACTATCTGTTCCTGTTGATTAAATATAATTTTGCTAATGAAAAAATCGCCTCAAGCGAAGTATGTGAAAATAAACTCTTTCAGGTTTTTGACAATAGGCGCCAGAGTTTCTATAGATCATCATCTACAGAGACCATAACTAGACGAAGAAGTACAGACTGGATTTTAAAATCACAGCTGTCAACAGCCCTAAAATTTTAGGTGTCAAATTCGACAGCCTGTGCTCCTTCACTTCTCACTACCAAAGTAGAAGGACGACACAAAATTCTCATGTCCCTAATTGGCTCAAGGGAAAAATACGTTGTTGGCAACACACAAGGCAATTGGCCGACCAGTCACAGATTACGCTGCACCGATATAGTCACCTGAATGTAGTGAAACACTGACGAAAAAGCTTCAGATGTGTGAAAATACTGCACTCTGAACGATTACTGGATGCCTCTTGATGTCTACTGTTTAACATTACATAACAAGGCCCGCATACTTCCAGTCAAGGAACACAAGTAGCAGGTTTTGTTTAAAACAGAGCCGCCTTCTGGGAACGTCAAGAGGTCTTGATCGTCGACGGCATCGAAAAATACGCTTATTAGACTTCGGACGCAACAAGCTTTAGACACGTACTAATCTGAGAAAATCAAGAGGTCTTCACTTGATTACGTCGACGGCATCGAAAAGTGCGCTGTTCAGACTTTGGACGCAACAAGCTTTAGACACGTACTAATCTGAGAAAATCAAGAGGTCTTCACTTGATTACGTCGACGGCATCGAAAAGTACGCTGTTCAGACTTTGGACGCAACAAGCTTTAGACACGCACTGACCGCCATTCATAGTGGAACAACATCACACGTCAACACCTACACCGACTTCCTCTCAGTGAATGGCGTACTTGGAGTCAGGCCATTACCCATTGCAGACGAAGAGCTTCGTACTCTCGATAGTCGGGTGTACGTAACGTGAACGGACCCGGCTTTTTTATCCGGTCAAGGGCTGTCAACTCGGCAAAATTCTGCCACTAACACAACAACAAAAGATCAAGAGCTTTACTTGCCTCGAGACTTTGGTATGACCCTTGCGAAACTTCTTACTGGATGCTAGCAGGTTAAACTCCTACTTATCCGGAATCGAACTTATCTGCTACAAAACCAAAACCAATTTGTTGATTTTTACTTATGTTGAAGTTGATTTTCTATTTGGTCAGGTTTCTATTTTCTCAAAACAAAGACGAATCATGATCAGCTCTTAATATAAATCAATATTGAATGAACTGTAGTATTATGTAGACCAACAATTAGCAACGCGCTAGTCAATATTGCGCAGCGTTAGCAAATAAAAGCAACGCCATCTTTGCCTTCATTTTCCATTTCATTTATTAGCGCATCCATTCAAATCACACACACACTCAGGCGCAACCTACGCAACGTCGTCTTTCGAAATTTCGCACAGCGCGAGTTCACACAGACTTGACTTTCAGAGTTGCATTCATTGACGCTTAATTTCATTTTGTTTATACACAAACTCAGCAAACAAATCAACGCAGCTGCTTAGCCACGCACAGGCATGTGCTGAGCATGAACATTCGATCAACCGTGGTCAACCAGTCAAACGGCCACAGCCGACCGAAACAACGAATGAGCCGCCTAGAGAAGCGGCGCGCCGGCACTGGCTTGTGGGCACAGGTTGACGCGTTGCGCTATCGCGACGGCCACTAAAACGCATGTCACATGTGCGCCTGTCAAAGTTGATGACATCTCTGTATGTCGTGTGACCAAGCGTATGGCAACAGACCCAAAGCAAAGCAAAGAAATAAAATAGAGAGTGCACGGCAAGCGCAGCAATAGCAAGCTCAAGTTGCTTTGATCGCGACGCAACAGCGCGGTGAGACAGACAGACACGCGACACGCAATTATTATTGGAGGCTTGTTGTCTACCGCTGGCTGGCGGCATGCGGCTGGAGGCGGCCTGCTGCAACCGTGTGTCGCGTTAATCAGCTGCAACCACTTGGTCTATCAGCCAAAACGTTTTAGCCATTAAGAATCGCCAGCGCAACGGCGCTGTGACGGCAATAACCATTGTCAAGTCTATGCAACAATTCGCACACACTCACACATACACACCTGCACTAGCAACATACTTGGCTGCAGTGCCGTCAGCAAAAGTGCGCGTAATTGTGGCAAAGCTCGAAAAACGAGAGTTGCGCTTGTAAGCGTATTGAAGCGTTGCCTTGCATATATGCGCGGCTGTGTGTGCGCGTGCTTGTGTGCCATTGTGGCCAGATTGCGCGCTACTTTTTTTGTTGCATGGAAATGAAGTGGAAAAGTCACAGCAGCTTAATGGATAAATCGATTAGGGTCTGCAGTGACAGATTGTGGGAGCCGCACAGCGCAGACAATGTGGCATGAAAGAAATAACGCGCAGCGCACGCAAACTGGAAAATCAATTTGGAATTCCATATGCCCACATGTGCTGCGTAAGTATATAAAAATAAATAATATTTGTTTGCAGAAATATGAGAGATTGCAAATTAAGAAATAAAGAGCACACAATAATTCAAATATTTGCCAATTTGTTGGCCTTGAATAGAAGAACAAGCCAAATACATACTATAATAAATATCTATTATACTATACATATGTTTTGTATATGTATACCTGGATCGTATTTTTAGTCAACGCCTTAATACGAACCGTCGAAACGATATGTTATAGGTTTGAAACTGACTTCAAAATGGTCAAGGGATTTTATGAGAAGCATTTTGCTATAAGATTTCCTATTGCAATCCAAAAACTAATGGTTTGCTTTGCCTTCTTTTTTGTCCCACTTCAAAGATTTTGTAAAATTATAAACATTTTAATTTTTTAGTCATGTGGCAACTCTCTTCAAAATTATTTTAAAATTAAATTGATGACTAGTTTGCTTTGCTTTCTTTTGTGTTACATTTCAGACATTTTGTATAATTATTAACAATTATTTTTTTAGATATATGGCAACTCTGTTCAAAATTAATTTCAAATGACTGGTTTGCTTTGTCTTCTTTTTTTTCACAATTCTGACAGTTTGAAATATTAAAATTTGTATTATTTAAATGTGGCAACTCTATTCTAATTATTTTTAAATTTAATTGATAACTGGCTTACTTTGAATTCTTTTTGGGCACATTTCAGAAATTTTGTAAAGTTATTAACTTTTTAATTTTTTAAATACATATGTGGCAACACTGTCCAAATTTATTTTTTAATTAAATTATTACTGGTTTGCTTTGCCTTCCTTTTTTGCCACCATTTTCGACACTTTGTAAAATTATTTACATTAAATTTTTTAGTTATATGGCAACTCTATTAAAAATTATTTTTTAATTAAACTAATGACATACATATATAACATGTATAACATTTTGAAATGTTGTGAAAAATTGTAAATGTTATCGTTTTCAATATATGTGGCAACTCTACATTTTTTAAACTGTTTACTTTACTAATACTACATTTAAGACTGTTTTCATTACTGTGTGTAATAACACATTCTGATTACAATTTAGATCTTTCTAGTATTTTATAACTTGTTTCGTTAGGTGGCACCTCTGTTTATACAAAATAAATATTTTTTTAATTTTGATCATTTTGTAAAGTTTCCTTAATTGTCATATTTTTGGCATTTTGCCAAAACTTTTTCAGTTTACTGTTTTTTAACTCTATTTTAAGTCATTGTTCGAATTATGACTTCATTAATAATTTTCAAAAGGCATTGTAATGCTTCAAAAACATTTCGTAAGTTTTATTATTTACTCGTTTCTATAGGTGGCAACGCCACTTAAATAAAATACATATTTTTTAATTGAGACCTTTTTGTAAGGGTTTCATGTTTTATTTTTGATTTTTTATAAAATATTCTTCAGTTTACAGTTTTTTTTTAAATTTGGTAACTCTATATTCGATGCGCCAACTTTTTTTATTTCCTTTATTTTACTACTTGTTACTTTCGGAATACTTATTGGAAAGCCATATTGTATAATTGTTTGCTCATTTTTATTTTTTTCGACAGGTGGTAACTCTAAAATCAAAATATTTTTAAATTTATTTTTATCTAATGTTTTTCGCCGTTTATAAACGTCTTTTGTTTAACACAAATGCTCAAAACTCTTGCATGCTTTCTCGACAGGTGGCAACTCCATTTTGAAATATGTCTAAGTTAAGTTTTGAAATACGTCTAAGTTAATTACGAACTAATTTTTTATCTAAGCACATAACTCTACATGCTTTGATTGTAAACTGTCGGTTAAGCTCTTGAGGCCCCATTATTAGACCTATGCCTGAGGTCTGGTTGAGATTCTATGGTCATACAAAATTTATGTTAACAAAAGACTTAAAGATTAGAAAGAAAAAAAGTCATGACAGTTAGATTGTTAATTTGTTGTCTTTAAGGCTCAGAAATAATTTAGTCAACAGCGCTGAGTGGGAGCTTACAACGTCTGGGTAAGTACGGGTGTGGTGAATAACATAAGTCAAAGCAATTTATTTACCGGCTGGAACAGTTCTTTAATTATTTTTGTGAATATAAATTATCGATATATAGCATCGGTTTCAGCATTCCCAATGCATTTTTCATAACAATGCGTCCACACAGCTACACATGCAAGCGCATGCGCTTATGTGTGTGCGTGTATGCGCAAAGTTAATGCAGCGTGACATTTTCGTTACGCAAATATGCGTTCGAGCAAATGAGTCCGGCGCGGCGTGCGTTAAGCCGCCATTGTGGTCAGAGAAATCTAAATATTTGCGCTCATTGCGAGTTGTTTATTGCCGCTGTCCTGCCGCGCCGCAGCATATGCGCGCCGCCGATCAGTGGGCACTCAAAGCTGACAAAACCGCCGCCGCAACCTTGACTTAAGGTCGCGGCGCTTTGCGGTCGCCGACTTGAGCGCTGTCTTGCCTAATCGCCGCGCTCCCCAAATACCCGCATATTGTCTGTTTACCGAAGAAGTAAGTGAAACTAAAGCAAAATACGCTTTAATCTAGTAAGTAGCGCTACTCTTTAGGTAAAAATAAAATGCTTTGAAATTTCAATTTCAAGTGGTACGAAGCGACTACTGTCGCGTCGTTGATAATCCTAATCACAGCATGTGCGCGCGTCTGCTACGCAACTGATGCCGTGTCAGTGGGGTGGCTGTCGATAATAGTGTTAATGGCTGTAAGTGCAGCCGCGGCTTATTATCAGCCGCGCCAGTTGCACGCACGCGCTGCCAACGAGTTTGTGCCGCCGCATGCCGCGACATGTGGAAGACGCGCGCAGGCGGCACGCTTTGAAAGCAACAATGACACAACAACGTCTGTTTTGCATCCCATAATGAGCTTACAGCCGCTGCTGCATGGCGCGCTAAGCGATTTGCAACATTGTATCAATAAGTTGTCCGCGCTTTTGTTGCCAATGTCCTTGGCCATTCAAATATGTGCTACGTATGCACCGCACACTGAAGGACCTTGAAGGTTGTTTAGCTGTTACCAGAAGCGGCAGCTAGAGCAATAAGATATAAATAATACCCAAGCGCATGCAAATATTTATGCACATAGTTGGAATTTTCATTATGCACAGTGGGGGAGCAAAGAACAATTTCGTGTGGAAGAGTGAAGAGGGCGACGTATATACATATATGTATATAATATTTTGAAATATTCCTCTATAAATGAGTATAGAAGTGGTTATATCGGTGATTGTATCGGTTTGTGGAGGATTGAATGGCATATATAGTATGAAGATTTTTGGAAAACCAGCAGTTTCATTATTATATATTTTTGGAATAGCTCCAAGCATATGATCAGTGAATATCTATAGACCAGTGGTGAAACCAGGTTTTCGGGGTTTTCGCTTCCAAGATTATTTTAATAAATATTGAATTAAAATATCGCATTGTTGGACGCCCAAAAACCCACGAGGTTGTGCCACTGACACAAACTGTATCCAAATGAAGGCAGAGAAAATCTTCCTAATGGCAGTCGGGTTGAAGTCATTGGTGCCACACCAAAATTATATCTTAGGAAGTACTAGCAAGTTCAAAACTTTTTATAGAATATCTTACCGCTATAATAACAGCGGTATTTTCAAACTAATCCCTGATTATGTTTATTATTAAGTAGACTACTGCTCCGTACGGCGAAAAAAAGAGCTATTCAGTTCAGACATCTCTCCGAACACTGAATACTCTTGTAAATTGTACATCATTGTTTGAGAAATAATGAAAATGGTACGAGAAGGAGAAGATAGAAGAAGAAAAGGGAGAGAGCGAAGAGCACGATAGAGCTGAAGAAATATAGAGATCGATATAAAGTTGAAGAGGGAAAAGATGATGGAGATAAAGAAATAAGGATAAAGAAGTGAAAAAGAACAGAAAGAGAACAGAAAGAGGTAAAGAGAGTGATTTCGGTAGAAAAAGTGCGAAAAAAATTTTTGAATTTTTCGAAGAAATAATAAAGTAATAATGAACTTTCAGATTTGATTTTCGTTAACAACACTGAATAACTGGTATATAACTGAACACACTCCAGCTCTAAGAGTATTTGACGCAGTACCCGCAGGGGGAAGTAGAGGAAGCGGAAGAGCTCCAATCCGTTGGAAAGACCAAGTGGAGGAGGACCTGGCTATACTTGGAATCTTCAACTGGCACCAAACAGCGAAAAGAAAGAACGACTGGATCGGTGTTGTAAGCTCGACAAAGAATAATTGATCGTTCAGAATATTGTGTACATTTTTAGCTTTTCTTTAATTTAGCACATTTTTATTTTATTTTACTTTTTTTTCATATGTGGCAACTCTATTTCAATAAATTTTTTGCTTGCTGGCTACAATAATATGTTTCGAGTAGCACTATTAAATGTTTACGTTTGAGACACATTTAAAAAAAAACTAAATGATATTTATGGCAACTCTATTTATATAATAAAAAAATATTATTTTTAATTGAGTGATTTTAGAACACTTTTCTATTCGACATATTGTTGACATTTGCTATAGTTTTGCTCATCTATTTTTTCGATATGTGGCAACTCTTTTTCAAATAATTTTTTAATTGAAGTATATTGCTTGAAAGACATTCTTAAACACATTATGTTTGATATGCATTTAAAAAAACTATTATATTATTATTTATTTCTATAGCTGGCAACTCTATTTACATATTATATCTATTTAGATAAAGTAAATTTTTTTAATTGATAGCTTTTGGTAGGCTTTTCTATTTGTTATATTTCGACATTTTGTGAAATTTACCACATATTATTATTATTGACATGTGGCAGCTCCATTTCAAATAATTTTTGAATTGAAGACTTCATTAATAATTCTTGAAATACATTCTTAAACGCTTTATGTTTGCTACACATTTTATAAAAACTAACTGATATTTATTTGTTTCCATAGCTGGCAACACTATTTATCTAAAAGAACCAATTTTCTAATTGAGAGCTTATAGTAAGCCACGAGATGCATTCTTATACGTTTTATGTTCTATATATAGTACATGTACATTGCTTGAGTTCTTGCTAGTATTTATGTGTTTCATTAGGTGGCAACACTGAACCAAAACATTTTTAAGGCCTTAGTATTTTTCGAGCGCCTTAATTAAATCATATTTGGCCCACAGTTTCTAAGACGTGGTTAATTTTTTTAGACAGGTGGCAACTCCATTTCGAAGTACATATGTATGCATAAATTGTTTAGTTGAGAAGCTTTTAACATAAAACATAGTTTTTTTCGAATCTAAATCGCTATTTACTTGATCTAAAAATTACTTCCTCAAACGTTGTTTATTTTTTTAGACAGGTGGCAACTTCATTTCGAAATATGTTTGCATAAATTAATTAGCTGAGCTGCTTTTAATATAACAATAGTGTTTTTGATGTTAAATCGTTATTTAATTTCCCGACGGGTGGCAACACCATTTCGTAATATGTACAAAATAATTAGATAAGTAGCACCTAATCTTCAAATAAGTTTTCTTCGAATTCACAATGAATATATATACAATTAAGTGGTGGGATTTAGTTTTCAAGACTAAATTTGTAAATCTTAATTTCATTAAAAAAAAATAAAAGGTGTTTGGTTGAAAAATCACCACATTTCTGAAGACCTTATATGCATTTAGTAGAAAAATATTTCATTCGTTTTAATATATTATAATTCTGATTTTTAAATATCCAAAACAACAAAATTAAATCATTTTTGGCTTCGTTGCCATAAACTTCGCCATAAATGGTCGCCGCTTCTTCGTCAACCTGCTCCATTGAGTGGGTGTGTTTACTTAGTGTTGTTTATATTTCACCAGAATTTCATAAATATTATTTTTTTCTAATTATTTCGAGCACCATTTGCGGTAAATTCTAAAGATGCGCACCATATGTGTCTATGTTGCTGTGGCTGAAAACGCGCTTGCGCTGAAAGCCAAAGCTGAAAGTTGCCAAAACGCTGAACTGCCAACAGCGCAACGGCCAAAAAATGAGTTTTTTTGCCAGCGCTGAAGTGTTTGGCGACAAACTTGTTCTGGCGCACACAAAATTAGCTTCAAGCGCGCACATATATACATATGAACAAACGCGCACGACACAATGCTCCACAGAGCGCGCATGCGAAAACCAATCGAGTGTCAATAAATGACGCAATCATTTAAAAATTAACCAAAGACTCACAGACGACGCTGGCGATTACATGGAAATTTAAAACGAAACACTTAAGCCACAAACCTGCCAACCGGTGAGTGTGTGAACGGCGCAATCAGCAGCGAACAAAACGCTGATAAATGTAAATGATAGAAATGAATACTAAATGCTGCCAGCGTTTCATTTTAAGCTGATTAAAGTGTCTTAAGCTGGTCGAATGCAAAATTGCGCAGCGACGCACGGCTAGCGACTGTTTGGCATGAATGCCGCGTGTGTTGACAACAAAGTCGCTTAGCGCGCAATCACGTAATTATGCGCGAAAGCCTGCGCGGCAGCTGCGAGGAAATGGTGACAACTCTGCAGGCAATTAGGCGATAAAATGGCATATAAAGTTGAGAAACATGAGCGCACACACGCGCAAACTCATATAGATGAAGAATAAAATGCAAATGTTTGAAGGCGGACGCGACACGCGGCGGTGTATGGTATGAGATAAGTATGTTTGTATGTATGTAGCGCTTTACAACTGCATTGAAATGCATTGCAGCCGCATAACGGTAAAATAAAAACATAATTTATATGCTCGTCGCGGCATACCTGTTGTTTAACTGCTACACACAGCGCTATGGTTGTTGATGTTGTTGCTGTTAACGCTGTTCCCACTGTTGCTGCTGCTGGCTGTCAGCGCTTCAGACGCTGGCATGCAAAAGCGTAGGAAACGCACAGTCAAGTGACGCGCTCAGCTGTTAAAAGTTAGTTGACGTTGTAACAGCGTAAAAGGAAGCTGCAACTGCAGCGGCGCGCGGCGTTTTTAGTACGAGCGCCTTCGTAGCGTTAACGCGTTAAAGCGCTTATGCGTTTTATGATTTATTGCCGTTGCTGGCAGCGTTAAAAATTTTACCACTTCACATATATATACATATATTTTTAGCACAGCGCGCACTTAGAAGCCAACACGCTTTAATTGTTTCTCTTTTTCGCCGTTTCCGCTAAACACAATTTTGCTGCTGCACTCACACCCACTTATGTCTGTATGTATGTGTGTAGGCGTTGTGCGCTCTCAAGCGCATCTGTATTTAATGACTGGCGTTTGTAATGGGAAAAGTGAAAAGTTCAAGGTCATATATTTCACACTCACTTGCCGCTTTTATGCCAGCACGCAAAGACAGGTTATAAAATACAATATAACGGCGTTTACTACACCCTACACATGCACACATGCACAGATTCATGCATATATTATATATGTATACCTATGCATATATGTGGAGATACTTAAATTTTCTGAAAGTGAATGTTGACACGTTGAATTTATTTTTGCACAAATCGCAATCGCTTGCTGATACGTATTAAAACCGGATATATAGTACACACTGTAAAAATGCGAAAATGAATATGAATTTTGTTTAGTTTATTTTGTTATTTTATTTGCAGTTGTGTAATTTTTTCTTATTTTCATTAAATGATTTTTGAATTTTATATTACTTTTGAATTATTCTTGCATTTTTTCACATTTTTATTTCGTATATTTATTTATTTAAGTATGATCTGTTAATAAATTTACAGTCTTTCTGTAACTAAGGAAACTAAGGGAACTGGCTACTTAGGCCTACGTCCCACTTTTATAGTATTATGAGTATTATATATATTTTTTCTTTCCATTTTATTTTTTCATATATTTTACAATTATTTTTTTTTACAATTTTTATTAATATGGGTAAAATGTATATATTTTCTTTCAATTAAATAATTTTTACATTTAATTTTTATAAACTTTTTCATTTATTTTTTCACATTTTTATTAATATATACGCAATATATAAATACATATGTATTTTTTTTAATTTTTAATTTTTTTCGTTCTATGTATTTTCATATTTTTTAAATTTATTTTTTTTATTATACCTTGCACAGGATTCTTCGATCCAACTGGTAGAAGAAACCCAATACTACATCAACACTTATTCTGATATTTTGGACACCCTGAAGTAATTTATTTTAATTTTACCAGTATTTGGTATAATGCCCTATATCATCAGTCAAGAGCCAGGTAAAAAGGTAAGTTTCTGATCTATAGCAATAATCCCTGCATTAATAACAATTTACATACACATAATATGTTCTTTTCTCTCCAAGAAGCTGTTCATTTATCGGAGTCGTCGGTATCGGACCACTATAGTATAGAACTGCTAGTATATATTATCAAATATCGATCAAAATCATTATAGTCCAACCGTAGTTAACATTTTTTCTGCCGACATCGGACCACTACAACATATAGCGGCCATACAAACTGAACACATGGTTACTAAAAGAGATGCACCTGTGACGGGTATATTAGTTTTAGTTTTTTCTTGTTTTTAATTTATTTTATTTTTGTTATTTTCATATTATATACATTAATATTTTTTCTTTTTTAAATTATTTGAATATCGAAAATTATTTATTCATATACATCTTTTACTTTTATTATTATAATCTTTTTTAATTTTTAAATTGTACTTTTTTATATTTTCAATTATTATTTCTCTTAATGTAAAAAATTTTTTATTCTAATTTTTTTTTATTTTAATTTTTTTTTTTGTAAATTTTGCATATTCGATTTTTATTTATTTTTTTTTGTAGTTTTATTATTTTATTTTTCAAACTTTCATTTTTTTGTTTTCTATTTTTAATTGTTTTAATTTAAAATTTTTTTTGCTATGATTAATACATGTTTTTTGTTATTTTATTGCCTTTAATATTTTTTGTATTTTAAGTTTAAGAGGTGTTTTTTTGGAATTTAGTTGTACTTTTCTCAATTTAATTTTTCTATTATTTTAATTTTTTATTTCCTTGCAATTTTTTTGGTTTTACATTTGCATTGTTTTATTAATTTTGAGATGTTAATTGTCTTTATATATTTGTAGTTTTTTTTTAAATTTATTTTTTAAGTACCTATTGTATTATTTTTATTATTATTTTTTTAATAATTTTGATATTGAAATTTGTTTTTATTAATTTTTATTTTTAATTTTTTGAATATCCAAATTTTAATTTTTATAATTGTTTTTATATATTTTTTTATTTATTAAATTTTACTTTGTAATAATTTTTCTTTGTTCTTATTTAAAATTATATATATATATATATTTTTTTTATTTTATTTTATTTTCGGTTTTTTTAGTTCTAGGTTTTGAAGTGTTCTTACTTAATACATCTTTCTGTCTTTCTTTTTATATATTTTTAATGTGTTTTGCTATATTGATATTATTTATATTAATATATATTATATTAATTATATTATATATATTTAATTTCTAATGGTTATTTGTAAATATTAAACTTATCAAGGTTTGAAAACTTTAAAAATATATTTGTTCAAACACTTCTATTTGTTATGTTAAAAAAAGTATCAAATAAATTGTTGTTTTAACCTAAGCTCTTGTGGCACACATTTCTTTATTTATGTACTTCATTTAATTTATTTTTAATTGATTATTTTTTAATTTTTTTTTTTTTTTTTAATTTGAAAAATGTAATTTAATTACAATTACAATTTATATATATAGCACTAATAATTTATTTTTTTAATTTTTAATTAAAATTAGATAACTTTAATTTAATTTATTTTAATTCCATTTAATTTCATTTAATTTTATTACATTTTATTTTAAATTAGTTTTATGTAATTTAACATATTTTTATTTAATTTTATTAAATTTTTTGTTCATACATTTCTGTTTGTTATATTTATTTCTTATTAATTCTATAAATTCATATGTTGATAGAAAAATTCATAAAAAAATCAAAAATATTGTTGTTTTCACTTGATCTTAAATGGCAAAAAATTCTCTATTTTTTACTTAATTTAATTTATTTTAAATTATTAATTTAATTTATTTTAAATTAAATTTGATTTAATTTTATTTTAGTTTTAATTTAATTTCATTTATTTTATTATATTTTACTTTATTTTATTCTATTTTCTTGCTCTCTTTTGACTAATTTTATTTATTTTTTATACATTTATTCAATTTCGATTTAGTTTAATAAATTTTCTAAATTTTTTTTTATATTTCGTGTAAGAAATTTTATTTAAGTAATTTAAAGTTTTTAACGATGCATTTCATTTACTCTTTGGAAATGATTATTTCAGTCATTTACACCAATTTAATTATTTTGCCATTATTTAAATACTTATTTGTATTTATTATTATTTTTTTGTATACAAAATAATGTGTTTTTGCTAATGAATATATTTAAACAACGTTTGTATTAATTTTTAATTATTTTTTTATTATTAATGAATTTCTTACTATTTTTCACTCAAATTTACATATATTTTATTTATTTTACTTGCAACTTCTAATTATTTATTAATAATCAAATTTTTCATTTGCGTATAATGGCTTTCTTTCGCACTCCGCACTTAATTACTTAATTTAATAAATTTTTAGATTAAAAAATTCCAAAACACATAATTCGCCGCCTTAAAACTGACCGCAAAGTCCACTACGCTTAAACGAAATCGCGCACTTAACAAATATTTGCGTACCTACGAGTCGATTTTTGCTTTCGAAAACTAAGCGTAAACACGATTAAAATGTGCGCGATCAGAAGCCACCCAAAAAGCCGTCAGCTCAAAAGAACCTGACTTAAGCAACTGAAAGCCGCTGAGATTTCGAGCGGTGTGGCGTTATTATTTGCTCTGCGGCCTTTAGACAACGTCCAGCAATAAAGTCAACAATGAATATATAAAACTTGTATGGCAACAACAACAAAAATAGCAACAACGGCATGCATATAAAAGCTGTGAATAACAAGCCACTAAGATAGAGGCGCTCGCATTTAGCTAGCAGCAGCGACCACAGTCAGCCTCCGTTGGAGACGTATTAGGCCGCGCGCTCTGTCACAACCGCAGAGCACCAAATCCAAGTACAAGCACATATATGAATATATATATACATATGTACATATGTAAGTATATACTCTCATTTAAATAGACGCGCATACACATACACACACACACACACAGTGAGGCGCGCATAATTTGCATGTTAAATTCGCGAGACGCTGCGCGGCTCAGCACTTGCTCTACCGAAGCGCTTAGAGGCTGGAAACGCGCAGGGCCGCCGCGCAGCAGCTGCTTAACACCCAAATGAATTGTGCCAAAAGCAACAAAATAACAGCGTAGCAACATTTTATGAGCCACTGACATATACCGGCCACAAAAATAGTCATTTGCAGTAGTCATCATAATAAAAATAGTCGAATTAAATGTCTGAGACGACGCGCTAGCAGCAGCGCGGCAGCACAGCAGCAGCTGTTGAAGCAGGGGCGGTGGCGTGAAGAGTGTGCGCGCGCGCAGAAGGTGCGTATGCTGGGAGGAGCAGCCGAGCGCTGAGCTGTCTGCGGCATCTAAGGTGGTAGAACCAGCTGAAGGCAATACTGGCAAAGGCCGACGCGCCGCGCCAAGCCGCGCACAATGGCAAGCAACGACTCTAAAGTGGTAGCAGCATGAGAAGAAGCAGAGTGTGAACACAAACAAACAAAGGTGGAAGTTAATGAAAAGCATAACACAGCGGTAAAAAAGTCAAATATATTAATACAAATGGCCACACAGAATACTTGGCTGCAACAACAACAAAAAAAACGCACGAAAACTTAATTAATTATAATCAGCAATACGGTATATGGTATGTGTATTTGCAAAATCGAGCAATAAATATGAAGATTTAAATGTTTGACTTTCTAAGCTCACAAAAGCGTCTGTATTCGTGTTAGACTGAGCGCGTTGGTGTTGCGCGCACGAATAAATCAGTGTGTTTAAGGCGAAATCAAATTACGATTTAATTAAAGCACCAAGCAAGAGATTTGCCAATGAATGCGAATGCGTATGAAATTGTGCAATAGGAAGTGTTGGCGGGCAACTAGACTGCTAGCATCGCTGAATCCGAATATCTTCGTAGTTGCGGGTGTGTTTATATTTGCATGTAAGCTTCAACATTAGGGTCGTGCCATAGGATTTGTCTGACACATGCATGCAGTTTTTGTTAGTCATTGAGGTTACATTAATTTGGCTTTCATTGATTTTGTTACAGATAATTACTCTTATTTTCTGTGATATAAATTATAACGTAATATAATTACGATTTCTGGCAACCTTTTTCTTAACAATACAGCAGCGTAATATATGTCTGGTAGAATATGAACCAATACTGACCACAAATACAAGTTTTGGGGATATTTCGATTCTGGCGCACATATTGGAATTGTGTATACTACTATATATTCTGTCCAAGACAACTGAAAAAATTCTCTCCAAGGTCTTAAGATCAGATAGATAGATATTAAATGAGTTTTTCAACACGACCGTAGGTCTATTGTGATTTTTCTCTGTCACAACTATTCTTATAGCATGTATCTGTAGACTGCCATACAATCTATGACCAGGTGCTCAGAAGTTTCCGGCTCCGTGTCGCAGAACCGGCAGTTTGCACAAGCGAATGGTCTACATCCCTCTGATAATCCTCGACTTGCAGCCCCGCGATCTGCCGGCAAGTTGATTGCACACCATGAGTACTTCTGTAACCTTGACTATAGTCAAATTCACATGCTGCTGCCGCCGAAGAGTAGAATCCAGAGTGAGACCCAGACATTTGTCCACATAAGTCACCTCTCACTCTCAGCCGCCAAGTGTTAAGTTCCTACGTCCGGCCAGGGACTTTATGCATGATGTCGCAGTGTCAGTGCCTTCTAGCCAATATAACAATGTCATCCACATAGCCTTGATGGTGGATCCCATTGTTGGTTAGAAGTTGGAGAAAATCACGCATGACTAGGTTCCATAAAAGGAGGGATAACACTCCACCCTGTGTGTATGCTCCGGTAGTACCGAAACGAAACTTAGTATGAGCTACTGTATTTTCAGCTATCCCAGTATCTACCTGTAGTACGGCCTCTATCTATCTGCGTACTGGTGCTGCCACATTCCTTTTCTCTAGTGCTTATGTCACACTTTCGTGAAACCTACTATCAAAATCACATTGGATGTCTACAAAGGACCGTAGGAGCTAAAATATCTAGTGAACTTTGGAGAAAGTTAACTGGTACAGAGCAGTATTTACAGTACATGCTGATTCATAAGTAGGGGTATAATCTTCAGCGTCTTTGCTCATATTTCGTGATCTATGATCTTTTCCATCGACCATCAACACAAAACGTGCGGAGTGGGATAGATACAGAGAGTTGAAGAGGGAAGGGAAATGCATTTGCTGACAAATAAGAGGGAGGCCGACATATGTGGGTACCAAGAGCTTGACAAGCTAACCGACAGGGGTAATGCTCGAAAATTCTAAGAAAAGATGCGGCGACTGAAACAAGGTTTAAGACGGAAACATACTCTTGTAGAACCGCCAGAGGTGATCTAGTGACTTATGCCTCATAGCATACTAAAATTATGGAGGAAACACTTCTCCAGCCTGCTGAATGGCAGTGAAAGCATAACACCAGAAGATGGTGAATCTGATTCCCCAATCGATGACGATAGAGCAGACGTTCCATTGTCTGATCATGAAGAAGTTCGAATAGCAATCATTATTCAAGCTCTGAAAGTATTTGACGCTGGCGCGACGGGACAAGCAGAGGAAGAGGAAGACCTCCAGTCTGTTGAAAAGACCAGGCGGGGAAGGATCTGGCTTGGCTTGGAATCTCCAATTGGCGCCAAGCAGCGAAAAGGAAGAAAGACTGACGCGCTGTTCTCAACTCGACTATAAACGCGGAAGAAGTGTCTACACCAATAAAGAAGAAGATCTTTCCTATACGCTTTAGTACGAAGAAAGTAAGACTAATTGGCTTAAAGGATTTCGCCGCAAATAGAAGTTCATATCTTAGTATCAACAAGTTGAAAAATTACATTGTATATATTAAAAAATTGGAATCTCTACAAAAATGGTCTCTTACAAATTTTTCATATACCTTAAGTTATGTAAGTGGGCAGATTTATCATGAAGCGAACATGAATCGCAGTTGAACTGCTGGAGACAATAATTCGTTGTGATGCCCAGAACCTCTAGGTATGGATATCGTATATTGACAAATGGCCTAGAGCCGGCCACAAATTTATTCAGACGGCTAATATGAATTCCATCCAATTTGTCAGGCTCATAAAAAATATCGCAATCGTGAAACTTCAAGCTTAGTCTGGCGAAAGCCTGATAGTGGAGCGGAAACTACCTAAATATTTTTACTTCAACTTCCTCATTCCAATTTTAACCGGTTGCATTCTTCAGAATCTTCATTCTCAACGCGTAAATGCCAACGGGAGAGTGACCAGCTTGGACGTCTATTATTGTGGCGAAGTGAGCTTTGCTTAAAGCTAGCAGTTCAATGGACCTTTTACGTTCCACTCTGAACCAGAAGCCTTTTGCAAACCTACGGTTTCTTAAAGCCGAAACACACCTTTTTTTGAGTGACCCCTCCGCTCCCAATGTCGCCTTTACAACAATATAATATAAGACAACCGTTGCCTTCTTCATCTCTCCGGAACATTGGGCTTCCATGATGGTTTTACAGGCATATTAAAGAGGAGGCACAAGCACTTCATTATAGTCATATATTAAGGAGGAGGTTCAAGTTTTACACCTTTCGAATACTTAAGAACCACCCTAATTAACAAAAAATATATGTATATGCCGAGATATATCCGCTATTAAAGTTGCTAATTTTAAATATGTGTTAGTGTGTGTGTATGTGTTTCGCTCTCCGTATATTAAACTAAAATGTTGCATTTATTTATTATTATTGTTGTTGTTGTTGTTGGTTGTTGTGATTTCATTGTGGTCGCTCGCCTTAATTACCAAACATGTAGCTACAGTCTACAGTCGCTGAATGGCGAAAAATCGCTTGGCCAATTATTGTCATCAAAAATGACGACATTTCCTTATGCGGCGGCGGCGCGGATGATCTCATTCATGAGATGGGAAATAAAAATGGAGCTGCTTTAGTAAAGGCGACATCTTGCAATAGTCACAACACCCACTAGCCTTTGGCCAAAAGTCGGCAGTAATTAATTTGTGGTAATTTTATTTTTCTTTTGTATTTTTTTTTTTTGTTAATTTCTTCATGCGCGTTTTATAACCCATATATTTGCACAGTTGGGCGTGTCTTTTTAGGAGCTAATGCATAAATAACTCTGCAAAGAATTGATTGATTACTAATGCTTGTAGGAACATAAGCAACACTCGTTTGTTTTTCGCACCTTTCGGCGGCTGTAAAAGGCAATAAAGTTAATGGTATTGCTAGAATTAGCATGTTGTTAGCTTATGGCTGTGCCATATGCGCTTAGAATGAGTGGGTGGCTAAAGTTTTGTATCGTTGTTCGATTTTTTAGCGCATCTAATTCTAAGTAAAGGCAATAAATTGAGTCAAAAAATATGAAGAAGTGACGCAAATTGATTTTCAAAGTAAAATCGACTTTCTCTTCAATAGAAAAAATAGAATTTATTTTTATAAAGATAGAACTCCCAATTGTCATTTCTGGAAATTAATTTGTATTTTCTTATGAAAAATAATTATTAGTATAAATACAAAATAATAATATCCCTGGCAGGGATACAGGTATGTGGACGTGGCGAAGCCGCTGGAGAAGAGCTGCACATACTCTTTTCGTGGCTGGATTAAAGTGAAAAGAAAGTTGTTTAATGAAGTCTTCTGTCTTTTGTCCATCAACTGTGGCATCAGATTGCCACACCACTACAGTGCCTTTCAAGCGGAGGTGGCTGCCAACAAGCTAGCAATAGATGTACTGTTTCAAAATGCTGCTTTCTTCGAAAAGGTGTGTACTCACTCCGATAGAAGAGCGGAAATGCTAACCTTGAGTACGCTGACTATACACACACGACAAGTAAAAAAGGGTTGGACCGCTTTATCAGTAACTTCAAGCTACTTTGTTGTACGGCCTATTTGGGTACTGGGTCAAAGCGGAATCACTGGAAACTGTAAGATCGATGAGCTTGCAAGATAAAGCAGCCTAATTTAAAGTTGCGCTCTAGAGTTGGATCTATGAACCTCACAATGAAATCCTCCTCTATGAACCTCTCAACAACAAAAGCAGCACATCAGCACTAGGTGGCTGATCTTTCTGGCCCAAAGTGGAACTCAAGAAGCGGTCTGAACCATGTAAGTTCACAACAAAAGTTAAGAAATATAGCAACACTTGACAATTTGTAGAAAAAAAGGAATGGGAACGAGCTCTGAGCCCTCTAAATTCTCAATAAATGTTAAAAAATATGGCAACACTTGAAAAATTTTTGGTAAAAAAATTGATTAAGATTGGAAAAGGTTTTAATACATTTGGTAGTAAAAATAAGTTTTTAGTTGGTAGTTGCCACCTTTTGCAATTAATGTTAAACATTTTTTGGAGCAAACCAAAGTTAATATTTACAAAATGTTTAGATAAAGTTACATAAATTTTTTGTGCGAGGTTACCATCTGTTCAAAATTTTAAACTATTAAAAATAAATAGAAAAATAAAAAAATTGTATGATTTGTAGAAAAACATATTGTATTGTATTGCAAAGCGTTCAAATTTTATAAGTTAAAAGATATGTAGTATATACATATGTATGTACATATGTATATGAAAATATGAAACAGAGTTGCCACCTGATTAAGATGATTGTTTAATAATTTTTTGACGGGACCAAAGATAATTATATTTTAAAAGATTTAAACTTAGTTAAAAAAATTTTGAAGGTGGTTGCCACACTTATTAAAAAAAATGAATAAATAAAC